>NW_025287159.1:0-1115 GCF_018294505.1 Triticum aestivum
AAATGACTCTGAGACCCCAAAATAGAGTAGTAGTCCAAGAAACGGGCCAGAATCGGCCCAAACTGTGATTGTTGTTGACCGACACGTAAGCGCACCTTGGAGTTCGACAACCATGGAAATCGCTTTGGGACCCCAAAACGGTGAGTAATAGTCCATGAAACGGGCCAGAATCGGCCAAAACTGCGAGTGTTGATGACCAACACGTAAGGACAGCTTGGGGTTCAACAACTATGGAAATCACTTCGGGACCCCAAAACGGCGAGTAATAGTCCACGAAACCCGTCAGAATTGGCCAAAACTCTCAGTGTTGACGACGGACACATAAACGAACCCCGGGGTTCATCGATCGTGGAAATTGCTCTAGGTCCCCAAAACGCTGAGTGATAGTGCACAAAACGGACTAGAATCGGCCGAATATGTGAGTGTTGATGACCGACATGTAAACGCACCCTGGGGTTCATCAATCAGGGAAATGACTCTGAGACCCCAAAATAGAGTAGTAGTCCAAGAAACGGGTCAGAATCGGCCCAAACTGTGATTGTTGTTGACCGACACGTAAGCGCACCTTGGAGTTCGAAAACCATGGAAATCGCTTTGGGACCCCATAACGGTGAGAAATAGTCCATGAAACGGGCCAGAATCGGCCAAAACTGCGAGTGTTGATGACCAACACGTAAGGACAGCTTGGGGTTCAACAACTATGGAAATCACTTCGGGACCCCAAAACGGCGAGTAATAGTCCACGAAACCCGTCAGAATTGGCCAAAACTCTCAGTGTTGACGACGGACACATAAACGAACCCCGGGGTTCATCGATCGTGGAAATTGCTCTAGGTCCCCAAAACGCTGAGTGATAGTGCACAAAACGGACTAGAATCCGCCGAATATGTGAGTGTTGATCACCGAAACGTAAACGCACCAAGGGTTCGTCAATCATCGAAATGACTCCAAGACCCCAAAATAGAGTAATAGTCCAAGAAACGGGCCAGAATCGGCCCAAACTGTGATTGTTGATGACCGACATGTAAGCGCACCTTGGAATTCGACAACCATGGAAATCGCTTTGGGACCCCAAAACGGTGAGTAATAGTCCATGAAACGGGCCAGAATCGGCC
>NW_025287160.1:0-1115 GCF_018294505.1 Triticum aestivum
AGGTACCTGACCAGAAGATCGGTACAATTATGGAGTCTAAGGATGCTACATTCTTTGAGGATATTTTTCCTATGAGAGATATGCAAAGCACTTCTAGACAGGAATCTGAGGAGACTCCTGAACCTGCCATCCTTATGGAATATTATGAACAAACACATGATGAAAATCCCGAGGAGGATGACGAGGAAACCCTTGGTAGGGGCAAGAGACAAAGGACTGCAAAGACCTTTGGTGATGATTTCTTCGTGTACCTCGTGGATGATACTCCCACTTCTATTTCAGAAGCGTATGCCTCTCCAGAAGCTGACTACTGGAAGGATGCGGTCCGTAGCGAGATGGATTCCATCATGGCTAACGGGACATGGGAGATCACTGACCGTCCCTATGGTTGCAAACCACTGGGATGTAAGTGGGTGTTCAAAAAGAAGCTTAGGCCCGATGGTACGATTGAAAAGTACAAGGCTAGGCTTGTGGCCAAGGGCTATGACCAGCAAGAAGAGGAAGATTTCTTTGATACTTATTCACTTGTGGCTAGACTGACCACCATTCGAGTATTACTCTCGCTGGCGGCCTCACATGGTCTTCTCGTCCATCAGATGGATGTTAAGACGGCTTTTCTAAATGGAGAGCTAAAGGAGGAAATCTACATGCAACAGCTTGATGGCTTTGTGATAGATGGTCAGGAAAGAAAGGTGTGTAGGTTGATAAAATCTTTATATGGCCTGAAACAAGCACCTAAGCAATGGCATGATAAGTTTAATACAACCCTGACATCTGTTGGTTTCGTTGTTAATGAGGCTGACAAATGTGTATACTATCGCCATGGTGGGGGCGAAGGAGTTATACTGTGCTTGTATGTTGATGACATACTGATATTCGGAACAAACCTCAAAGTCATTGAGGAGGTCAAATCGTTTCTATCTCAGAACTTTGAGATGAAAGACCTTGGTGTGGCTGATGTTATCTTGAACATCAAGCTACTGAGAGATAATGAGGGTGGGATCACACTTCTGCAATCCCATTACGTTGAGAAGGTGTTGAGTCGTTTTGGATATTCGGACTGCACACCATCTCAAACACCATATGATCCTAGCGTATTGATTCGAAAGTCCAAA
>NW_025287161.1:0-1115 GCF_018294505.1 Triticum aestivum
AAACAGTGAGTAATAGTCCATGAAACGGGCCAGAATCGGCCAAAACTGCGAGTGCCAGAAAACGAGCCCGAATCGGCCGAAACTGCGAGTGTTGATGATCGACACGTAAACGCACCCCGGGGTTTGTTAATTGCGCAAGTCACACCGGGACCCCAAACAGTGAGTAATAGTCCATGAAACGGGCCAGAATCGGCCACAACTGTGAGTGTTCATGACCGACACGTAAACGCATTTTGGGGTTCAACAACTATGGAAATCGCTTCGGGACCCCTAAATGTTGAGTAATAGTCCTCGAATCGCGTCAGAATTGGCCAAAACTGTGAGTGTTGAGGACAGACACGCAAACGCACCCCGGGAATTGTCAATCATGGAAATCGCTCTGGGACGCCAAAATGGTGAATAATCGTGCACGAAATGGACCAGAGTCGACCAAAATTGTGTGTTGATGACTGACATGTAAACGCACCACGAAGTTCGTCAATCGTGGAAATCACTGGGGGACGCCCAAAACTAATTAATAGTGCAAGAAACGGGCCAAAATCGGCCCAAACTGCGATCGTTGATGATCGACACGTAAGCGCACCATGGGGTTCAACAACCATGGAAATCGCTTTGGGGCCCCAAAACGGTGAGTAATAGTCGACGAAACGGGCCAGAAGCGGCCCAAAATGCGAATGTTGCTAACCGACACATAAACGCACCCCGGTGTTCGTCAATCATGGAAATCACACCGGGACGCCAAAACAGAGTAATAGTCCAAGAAACGGGCCAGAATTGGCAAAAACTATGAATGTTGATGACAGACACGTAAGTGCACCTTGGAGTTCAACAACCATGGAAATCGCTCTGGGACCCCAAAGCGGCGAGTAATAGTGCACGGAACGGACCAGAATCAGCCAAAATTGTGAGTGTTGATGACCGAAACGTAAACGCACAACGGGGTTCGTAAATTGTGGAAATCACTCCAGGACCCCCGAAACTAAGTAATAGTCCAAGAAATGGGCCAAAAATCGGCCCAAACTGCGATTGTTGATGACATACATGTAAGCGCACCTTGGGGTTCAACAACTATGGAAATCTCTTCGGGACCCCAAAACGGTGAGTAATAGTCCACG
>NW_025287162.1:0-1115 GCF_018294505.1 Triticum aestivum
TGTTCATTCCGATACAATCCTACTCTCTCGCTCCTGCTCTCTTTTAATGCATTAGGACAACACCGATTTTTCTGTTACTTGCTGCGGTAGCTGAACCCCTTTATCCTTTGCATGACCTGTCATTGCCACAGTAAATAGATGAAACCCACTAGCATGAGTAGGAGTTGTTTGAGCCCTGTTGTGCCTACTCATTCATGTTTGTTTGTCATGCCTGCTACTGCTTAGAGTTGAGTCAGGTCTGATTCATCGGGGATGAATCAGAGGTGTGTGAACATGTCCTACTGTGTGTGAGCTAAGTGTGTGAACACGTTTTGGTAAAGGTAGCGGTGAGAGGCCATGTAGGAGTACATGGTGGGTTGTCTCATTGCAGCCGTCCTCAGGAACTGAGTTCTGTGTTTGTGATCCATGATTCAGTTACTACCACGCATTGGGCCCGAAACCTATGGACCCTCTCGGCTTCTTAATCATCCTTGTCCTCTGTCCAGGAGTTGCAAGTAGTTTCTGGTGTTTGTAGTATGCTGGAGGCCGTGGGCAGCGCTGACCGTAGGGGTGGGCTGTGATGCGGTAGGCACGTGGCACGGTGTATCGGGCGCCCATTTGGTGTCTCGGGAACCCTGTTCACATCGTTTGGGGCTGTGAGCGAAACTCCGGCCGGATCTCCTCATGGATGGAACCCGAATAGGCGATAAACCTGGACTAGAGACTTAGGTGATTAGGTAGGTCGTGGCCGACACCCACGTTGGGCTTCCGCTTGAAGGTTGCCGAGTACATGTCGTGTAAACGGCGGTAAGTGGTGAGAGCGTGTGTGAAGAAGTACACCCCTGCAGGGTTAACCTAATCTATTCGAATAGCCGTGTCCGCGGAAAAGGACTTCTGGGTTGCTTATATCAGTTCATAGACAAGTGAAAGTGGATACCCTAAAATACGCAAGATAAGCGTGAGTGCTATGGATGGCGTTCTCGTAGGGAGACGGGAGCGGATCCATAGTGGTGTATTGATTGGTGAATATGTGGACTCGTGTGCGCCACCTCAAAAGAGTTACATTGCAGTCGTAGTTCAGGATAGCCACCGAGTCAAAGCTGGCTTGCTGCAGTCAAACTCCACCATCCCCTTTG
>NW_025287163.1:0-1115 GCF_018294505.1 Triticum aestivum
GAAGGGAAAAGAAAATGTTATTGCTGATGCATTGTCTCGTCGCTATACTATGCTTTCACAACTTGACTTCAAAATATTTGGTTTGGAGACCATCAAAGATCAATATGTGCATGATGCTGATTTTAAAGATGTAATGCAGAATTGTAAAGAAGGAAGAATGTGGAACAAGTTTGTTGTTAATGATGGATTTGTGTTTCGTGCTAACAAGCTATGCATTCCAGCTAGCTCCGTTCGTCTTTTGTTGTTGCAGGAGGCGCATGGAGGAGGATTAATGGGACACTTTGGCGTGAAGAAGACGGAGGACGTACTTGCTACACATTTCTTTTGGCCAAAGATGAGACGGGATGTTGAGCGTTTTATTGCTCGCTGCACTACATGTCAAAAAGCTAAGTCACGACTCAATCCTCATGGTTTATATATGCCTTTGCCTGTACCTAGTGTTCCTTGGGAGGATATATCTATGGACTTTGTTTTAGGTTTACCTGGAACAAAGAAGGGGAGGGATAGCATATTTGTTGTCGTGGATAGATTCTCGAAAATGGCACACTTTATACCATGTCATAAAAGTGATGATGCTGTTAATGTTGCTGATTTGTTCTTTCGTGAAATTATTCGCTTGCATGGTGTGCCAAATACTATTTTTTCAGATCGTGATACTAAATTTCTTAGCCACTTTTGGAGATGTTTATGGGCTAAGTTGGGGACTAAACTGCTTTTTAGTACTACTTGTCACCCCCAAACTGATGGACAAATTGAAGTAGTCAATAGAACGTTGTCTACTATGCTTAGGGCTGTTTTGAAGAATAATAAGAAAATGTGGGAGGAATGCTTGCCTCATATTGAATTTGCTTATAATCGTTCATTGCATTCTACTACTAAGATGTGCCCTTTTGAAGTTGTGTATGGTTTCCTACCTCGTGCACCTATTGATTTGTTGCCTCTTCCATCTTCGGAGAAGGTTAATTTTGATGCTAAACAACGTGCTGAATTGATTTTAAAAATGCATGAGTTAACTAAGGAAAACATTGAGCGTATGAATGCTAAATATAAACTTGCTGGAGATAAGGGTAGAAAACATGTTGTGTTTGCACCTGGAGATCTTGTTTGGTTACATT
>NW_025287164.1:0-1115 GCF_018294505.1 Triticum aestivum
GTTTCGGTCATCAACACTTACATTTTTGTCCGATTCTTGCCTTTTTTGTATACTATTACTCACTGTTTTGGGGTCCCGGAGTGATTTCCACGATTAACGAACCCCGGCGTGCGTTTACGCGTCGGTCATCAACACTCACAGTTTTGGCCGATTCTGGCCCGTTTCGTGGACTATTGCTCACTTTTTTGGGGCCCCGGAGTGATTTCCACGATTAAGGAACCCTTGGGTGCGCTTACGGGTTGGTTATCAACACTCGCGGTTTTTGTCGATTCTGACCCGTTTCGTGGACTGTTACTCACCGTTTTGGGGCCCCAAAGCGATTTCCATGGTTGTTGAACCCCAAGGTGCGCTTAAGTGTAAGTCATCAACAATCGCAGTTTGGGCCGATTCTGGCCCGTTTCTTGGACTATTACTTAGTTATGGGGTCCCGAAATGACCCCGGGTTGTGTTTACGTGTCGGTCAGCAACACTCACAATTTTGGCAAATTCTAACGTGTTTTGTGGACTATTACTCACTGTTTTTAGGTCCCGAAGTGATTTCCATAGTTGTTGAACCCCAAGGCGCGCTTACCTGTCGGTCATCAATACTCATAGTTTTGGCAGAGTCTGGCCCGTATCATGGACTATTACTCACTTTTTGGGCCCCCGGAGTGATTTCCACGATTAACAAACCACGGGGTGCATTTACGTGTCGGTCATCAACACTCATAGTTTTGGCCAATTCTGACCCGTTTCTTGGACTATTACTTTGTTTTTGGGTCTCGGCGTGATTTCCATGTTTGACGAGCACCGGGGTGCGTTTATGTGTCGCTCATCAACACTCGCAGTTTTGGCCGATTCTGGCCCGTTTCGTGGAGTATTACGCACTGTTTTGGGGTATCGAAGTGATTTCAACGATTAACGAACCGCGGGGTGCGTTTACGTTTCGGTCATCAACAGTTACACTTTTGTCCGATTCTTGCCTTTTTTGTATACTATTACTCACTGTTTTGGGGCCCCGGAGTGATTTCCACGACTAACGAACCACGGGGTGCATTTACGTGTCGGTCATCCACACTCACAGTTTTGGCCGATTCTGGCCCGTTTCTTGGACTATTACTCTGTTTTTGGGTCTC
>NW_025287165.1:0-1115 GCF_018294505.1 Triticum aestivum
GCAATTTGCAATGTACTGAGCAATTTCTCTCTTCATCCTAGTCCACCAGAACCTCTGGCGTAGGTCCTGATACATCTTAGTACTACCGGGATGAATGGTGAGAGGAGATTCATGAGCTTCCTTAAGGATCAATCGCCTCAGGTTGCGCACTTTGGGAACCACTAGTCGATCCCCGAAGTATACGACCCCTTGATCATTAATGGAGAAACACTTCGCAATTCCTTTCTGAACGTTTCTCTTGATGCGGGAGATTCCCGGATCTACCTTCTGTGCTTTGATAATCTGATCCGTAAGGGTAGGTTTTGCCACCAAGGTGGAAAGAAAACCTTGAGGAACAATGTGAAGGTTAAGCTTCCGAAATTCCTCATGGAGAAGCGGTTGACTTTGTTGTAACATCAGGTTGTTACAATAAGATTTACGACTTAGCGCATCAGCCATGACGTTGGCTTTCCCTGGGGTGTAGGTTATCCCTAAATCGAAGTCTGTGATCAATTCAACCCAACGTCTTTGCCTGAGATTCAAATCCGGTTGGGTGAAAATGTACTTCAGACTTTGGTGATCAGTGAATATTTCGCAACGGTTACCGAGGAGGTAATGTCACCAGGTCTTAAGTGCATAGACTACGGCTGCAAGCTCTAGATCATGAGTAGGATAATTCTCCTCATGTGGGTGCAATTGCCGTGAAGCGTAGGCAATTACGTGTCGATCTTGCATGAGAATGCAACCTAGTCCTTGTCGCGAGGCGTCGCAGTAGATAACAAAATCCTTGGAGAAGTCTGGCGGTACCAGTACGGGAGCAGAGGTCAGGCGTCTTTTCAGTTCCTGAAAGCTGTGCTCACATTGTGGAGTCCACTCGAACTTCTTATCTTTCTTGAGGAGTTCGGTTAGAGGTTTGGCAACTTTGGAGAAGTTCTCGACAAAGCGACGACAATAGCTCGCTAAGCCTAGAAAACTCCGAACTTGCTTGACCGATTCAGGTGGAGTCCAATTAAGGACGGCTTGAACTCGCTCAGGGTTAACAGCAATACCTTTACCAGATATTACATGACCTAGATAGGTCACTTCTGGCAACCAGAATTCACATTTAGAAAATTTGGCATAAAGGCGATGCTCTC
>NW_025287166.1:0-1115 GCF_018294505.1 Triticum aestivum
GACGAAGACCGGGGTAACATGTCGGATGCGATCATACCAGCACTAAAGCACCGGATCCCATCAGAACTCCGAAGTTAAGCGTGCTTGGGCGAGAGTAGTACTAGGATGGGTGACCTCCTGGGAAGTCCTCGTGTTGCATTCCCTTTTTAATTTTTTTCGCGCCGCTTGCAAAACAAAACGCACGTGTAAGTAATATATTTACCGTGTTTTATTATTTTGCACGAGTGCGGTAAGTCATAGCTGGGTGCTCACGATTCACGGGTCCAGCGTCGGCGTTGTGGCGCGGCAAGCGTGCACTGGTGCGGTTGAGAGGGAGGGGTGGAAACCGCGTTAAACTCGTCTCCGTAGTTGAGAGGGAGCGGCCAAAGCAATGTGCAATCGTCTTTGTAGTGGAGCTGGGAGGGGCAAGGATAAGAGACGAAGACCGGGGTAACATGTCGGATGCGATCATACCAGCACTAAAGCACCGGATCCCATCAGAACTCCGAAGTTAAGCGTGCTTGGGCGAGAGTAGTACTAGGATGGGTGACCTCCTAGGAAGTCCTCGTGTTGCATTCCCTTTTTAATTTTTTTCGCGCCGCTTGCAAAAGAAAACGCACGTGTAAGTAATATATTTACCGTGTTTTATTATTTTGCACGAGTGCGGTAAGTCATAGCTGGGTGCTCACGATTCACGGGTCCAGCGTCGGTGTTGTGGCGCGGCAAGCGTGCACTGGTGCGGTTGAGAGGGAGGGGTGGAAACCGCGTTAAACTCGTCTCCGTAGTTGAGAGGGAGCGGCCAAAGCAATGTGCAATCGTCTTTGTAGTGGAGCTGGGAGGGGCAAGGATAAGGGACGAAGACCGGGGTAACATGTCGGATGCGATCATACCAGCACTAAAGCACCGGATCCCATCAGAACTCCGAAGTTAAGCGTGCTTGGGCGAGAGTAGTACTAGGATGGGTGACCTCCTGGGAAGTCCTCGTGTTGAATTCCCTTTTTAATTTTTTTCGCGCCGCTTGCAAAACAAAACGCACGTGTAAGTAATATATTTACCGTGTTTTATTATTTTGCACGAGTGCGGTAAGTCATAGCTGGGTGCTCACGATTCACGGGTCCAGCGTCGGCGTTGTGGCG
>NW_025287167.1:0-1115 GCF_018294505.1 Triticum aestivum
TCTCATATAAATCGAACAACCATTATTCTCAGACTTAAATGAGTAGCCATCTCGTATTAAACGAGATCCAGATACAATGTTCATGCTCAAACTTGGCACTAAATAACAATTATTAAGGTTCAAAACTAATCCCGTAGGTAAATGTAGAGGCAGCGTGCCGACGGCGATCACATCGACTCTGGAACCATTCCCGACGCGCATCGTCACCTCGTCCTTCGCCAGTCTCCGTTTATTCCGCAGCTCCTGCTGTGAGTTACAAATATGAGCAACGGCACCGGTATCAAATACCCAGGAGTTACTACGAGTACTGGTAAGGTACACATCAATCACATGTATATCAAATATACCTTTGGTGTTGCCGGCCTTCTTATCTGCTAAGTATTTGGGGCAGTTCCGCTTCCAGTGACCCTTCCCCTTGCAATAAAAGCACTCAGTCTCAGGCTTGGGTCCATTCTTTGACTTCTTCCCGGTAACTGGCTTACCAGGTGCGGCAACATCTTTGCCGTCCTTCTTGAAGTTCTTCTTACCCTTGCCCTTCTTGAACTTAGTGGTCTTATTGACCATCAACACTTGATGTTCTTTCTTGATTTCAGCCTCTGCTGACTTCAGCATCGAGAACACTTCAGTAATGGTCTTTTCCATTCCCTGCATGTTGTAGTTCATCACAAAGCTCTTGTAGCTTGGTGGGAGCGACTGGAGGATTCTGTCAATGACCGCCTCATCTGGGAGGTTAATGTTCAGCTGGGTCATACGGTTGTGCAACCCAGACATCTTCAGGATGTGCTCACTGACAGAACTGTTTTCCTCCATCTTACAACTGTAGAACTTGTCGGAGACATCATATCTCTCGACCCGGGCATGAGCTTGAAAAACTAGTTTCAGCTCTTCGAACATCTCATATGCTCCGTGATGCTCAAAACGCTTTTGGAGCCCCGGTTCTAAGCTGTAAAGCATGCCGCACTGAACGAGGGAGTAATCATCAGCGCGAGACTGCCAAGCATTCATAATGTCTTGGTTCTCTGGGACGGGAGCGTCACCTAGCGGTCCTTCTAGGACATATTGTTTCCTGGCAGCTATGAGGATGATCCTCAGGTTCCGGACCCAGTCCGTATAGT
>NW_025287168.1:0-1115 GCF_018294505.1 Triticum aestivum
ATACATAAACGCACCCCGGGGTTCTTCAATCATGGAAATCGCTCAGGGACCCGAAATCAGTGAGTAATAGTCCATGAAACGGGCCAAAATCGGCCAAAACTGCAAATGTTGATGACCGACACATAAACACACCGGTGTTCGTTGGTCGTGGAAATCACTACGTTACCCCAAAACTGAGTAATAGTCCAAGAAACGGGCCAGAATCAGCCGAAACTGCGATTGTTGATGACCGATACGTAAGCGCACCTTGGGGTTCGACATCCATGCAAATTGCTTTGGGACCGCAAAAATGTGAGTAATAGTCCATGAAACGGGCCAGAATCGACAAAAACCACGAGTGTTGATGACCGACAGTTAAACGCACCACGGGGTTTGTTAATCGTGGAAATCACTCCGGGACCCCAAAACAATCAGTAATAGTCCACGAAACGGGCCAGAATTGGCCAATACTATGAGAGTTGATGACCGAAACGTAAGCGCACCTTGGGATTCAACAACTATGGAAATCACTTCGTGACCGCAAAACGGTGAGTAATAGTCCATGAAACGGGCCAGAATCGTCAAAAACCGCGAGTGTTGATGTCTGACACGTAAACGCACCCCGGGATTCGTTAATCATGGAAACCACTCTGGGACCCCAAAAAAGTGAGTAATACTCCACAAAACGGGCCAGAATCGGCCAAAACTGTGACTGTTGATGACCGACATGTAAGCACACCTTGGGGTTCAATAACTATGGAAATGGCTTTGGGATCCCAAAACGGTGAGTAATAGTCCACGAAATGGGTCACAATTCGCCAAAACTGTGAGGGTTGACGACGGGCACGTAAACGCACCCCAGGGATCGTCAATCATGGAAATCGCTCTTGGACCCCAAAACGGTGAGTAACAGTGCACAAAACATACCAGAATGGGCCAAAACTGTGAGTGTTGATGACGGACACGTAAACGCACCCCGGTGTTCGTCAATCGTGGAAATCACTTCGAGACCCCAAAACTGAGTAATAGTCAGAGAAACGGGCCAGAATCGGCCCAATCTGCGAGTCTTGACGACCAGCACGTAAGCACATCTTGGGGTTCAACAAGCATGGAAATCACTTTGGGACTGCAAAACG
>NW_025287169.1:0-1115 GCF_018294505.1 Triticum aestivum
TGACAACCGGCAGGAGCCATAGGAGTTGTCTTTATTCTTTTATATGACCTGCGTGTCATCAAGAAACGCCATGTAAATTACTTTACTTTATTGCTAAACGCGTTAGCCATAGTAGTAGAAGTAATAGTTGGCGAGGAACTTCATGGAGACACGATGATGGAGATCATGATGATGGAGATCATGGTGTCAAGCCGGTGACAAGATGATCATGGAGCCCCAAGATGGAGATCAAAGGAGCTATGTGATATTGGCCATATCATGTCACGTTTATTATTTGATTGCATGTGATGTTTATCATGTTTTGCATCTTGTTTACTTAGAACGACGGTAGTAAATAAGGTGATCCCTCATACTAATTTCAAGAAGTGTTCCCCCTAACTGTGCACCGTTGCGACAGTTCGCTGTTTCAAAACACCACGTGATGATCGGGTGTTTTATTCAGACATTCACATACAACGGGTGTAAGACAGATTTACACATGCAAACACTTAGGTTGACTTGACGAGCCTAGCATGTACAGACATGGCCTCGGAACAAGGAAGACCGAAAGGTCGAGCATGAGTCGTATAGAAGATACGATCAACATGAAGATGTTCACCGATGTTGACTAGTCCGTCTCACGTGATGATCGGACACGGTCTAGTTTAACTCGGATCATGTAATACTTAGATGACTAGAGGGATGTCTAATCTAAGTGGGAGTTCACTAATAATTTGATTGGTTGAACTTAATTATCATGAACTTAGTCTAAATATTTTACAATATGTCTTGTAGATTAAATGGCCAACGTAGTCCTCAACTTCAACGCGTTCCTAGAGAAAACCAAGCTGAAAGACGATGGCAGCAACTATACGGACTGGGTCCGGAACCTGAGGATCATCCTCATAGCTGCCAAGAAAGATTATGTCCTACAAGCACCGCTTGGTGACGCACCCGTTCTCCCTGCAGAACAAGATGTTATGAACGCTTGGCAGGCACGTTCCGATGACTACTCCCTCGTTCAGTGCGGCATGCTTTACAGCCTAGAGCCGGGGCTCCAAAAGCGTTTTGAGAGACATGGAGCATATGAGATGTTCGAAGAGCTGAAAATGGTTTTCCAAGCTCATGCCCGGGTC
>NW_025287170.1:0-1115 GCF_018294505.1 Triticum aestivum
TCGGTCATCAATACTCATAGTTTTGGCTGATTCTGGCCCGTATCATGGACTATTACTCTCTTTTTTGGGCCCCCGGAGTGATTTCCACGATTAATGAACCACGGGGTGCATTTACGTGTCGGTCATCCACACTCACAGTTTTGGCCGATTCTGGCCCGTTTCTTGGACTATTACTCTGTTTTTGGGTCTCGGCGTGATTTCCATGATTGACGAACACCGGGGTGCATTTATGTGTCGCTCATCAACACTCGCAGTTTTGGCCGATTCTGGCCCATGTCGTGGAGTATTACGCACTGTTTTGGGGTATCGAAGTGATTTCAACAATTAACTAACCGCGGGGTGCGTTTACGTTTCGGTCATCAACACTTACATTTTTGTCCGATTCTTGCCTTTTTTGTATACTATTACTCACTGTTTTGGGGTCTCGGAGTGATTTCCACGATTAACGAACCCCGGCTTGCGTTAACGTGTCGGTCATCAACACTCACAGTTTTGGCCGAGTCTGGCCCGTTTCGTGGACTATTGCTCACTTTTTTGGGGCCCCGGAGTGATTTCCACGATTAAGGAACCCTTGGGTGCGCTTACGGGTTGGTTATCAACACTCGTGGTTTTTGTCGATTCTGACCCGTTTCGTGGACTGTTACTCACCGTTTTGGGGCCCCAAAGCGATTTCCATGGTTGTTGAATCCCAAGGTGCGCTTAAGTGTAAGTCATCAACAATCGCAGTTTGGGCCGATTCTGGCCCGTTTCTTGGACTATTACTAAGTTATGGGGTCCCGAAATGACCCCGGGTTGTGTTTACGTGTCGGTCAGCAACACTGACAATTTTGGCCAATTCTAACGTGTTTTGTTGACTATTACTCACTGTTTTCAGGTCCCGAAGTGATTTCCATAGTTGTTGAACCCCAAGGCGCGCTTACGTTTCGGTCATCAATACTCATAGTTTTGGCTGATTCTGGCCCGTATCATGGACTATTACTCTCTTTTTTGGGCCCCCGGAGTGATTTCCACGATTAATGAACCACGGGGTGCATTTACGTGTCGGTCATCCACACTCACAGTTTTGGCCGATTCTGGCCCGTTTCTTGGACTATTACTCTGTTTTTGGGTCTCGG
>NW_025287171.1:0-1115 GCF_018294505.1 Triticum aestivum
CTCCTTGGCCGCTTTGTCTTCGGCCTCGGGCAACGCCTTCTTCAGGGTCGCCACTTCGGTCGTGGCCCCTGGAAAATTCATTATGATCCTATTACTTTACACCCGAACTTCTTTTATTTTATATAGACAAGGTATTGCTTAACTTTGCTCTCCTCGATCTGCCTCTTGGTAAGGCCAGGTTCGTTCTCGGACCGCTCCAGGTCCTGCTTCAGCGCAGAGACCTCCGCAGTACGTGCGGCAGTGGCCAGCAGTGAAGCCTGCACATACACATAGATATATTCTGATTAGACTCCTGAGTCATCACTTGATCCTCTATTCAGCCTTTCTACTCGAACGCCGAACAGAGCATCAGGGGCTATTATCTATGCGGTAATATTTTCTTATATTTTGAATGCTTACCTCAAAGCATGTTAGGAGGCTGGCGCAAGCTTCAGTCAGTCCGTTTTTGGCGGACTGAACTTTCTCGATCACCGCACTCATGATAGTACGGTGTTCTTTGTCGATGGAAGCGCCGCGAAGCGCTTCCAGCAAGTTGTCCGGTGCCTCTGGATAGACAAAGGACACCGGCATGGGCTGCTTGCCCCCCTTAACGGGGGATCGCCCGCCGGAGTCCGGAACCACCGAAGATTCTGGTGCAGTGTTCAGCCGGGGGCCGAACCTGGAGCCCATGGGAGTCCGGCTCCCTTTGCGCCTAGGGTCCGGAAGGTCGCCTCGAGGCGCCCCCAGGACTGCCTCCCCTTGGCTCGGTGCCTGTTGAGACAACACCTCGACGTTGTCCGCGGGGCAAGGGGTGGAGGCGGTCGGAAGAGAACCGCTGTTCATATCCGATGAGTCTAGCAAACCGCTCGACGAAGATACGTCGAGATGAGCTCGGGACGGACTGCATAATCATGTTCGGCATGAGGAGAAGCAGTGCAGTGAAACATACCATGAATTACTATGGTGTCCAGACACTTACGACTTGCCAGGGGCTTAACCCTGGGTAGCCACTCGTTGCCGCTATAGGCGGCCGTCGTGGAGCAGTCCGGAGGGAGGGTCATGCCCTTCTTGGACCCTTCGGCCTCCCCGGTTGGGTTGGCCTTCCTTTTCTTGTCTCCCCCGGCTGTGGGGGGGGG
>NW_025287172.1:0-1115 GCF_018294505.1 Triticum aestivum
TTCTCGAAAATGGCACACTTTATACCATGTCATAAAAGCGATGATGTTGTTAATGTTGCTGATTTGTTCTTTCGTGAAATTATTCGCTTGCATGGTGTGCCAAATACTATTGTTTCAGATCGTGATACTAAATTTCTTAGCCACTTTTGGAGATGTTTATGGGCTAAGTTGGGGACTAAACTGCTTTTTAGTACTACTTGTCACCCCCAAACTGATGGACAAACTGAAGTAGTCAATAGAACGTTGTCTACTATGCTTAGGGCTGTTTTGAAGAATAATAAGAAAATGTGGGAGGAATGCTTGCCTCATATTGAATTTGCTTATAATCGTTCATTGCATTCTACTACTAAGATGTGTCCTTTTGAAGTTGTGTATGGTTTCCTACCTCGTGCACCTATTGATTTGTTGCCTCTTCCATCTTCGGAGAAGGTTAATTTTGATGCTAAACAACGTGCTGAATTAATTTTAAAAATGCATGAGTTAACTAAGGAAAACATTGAGTGTATGAATGCTAAATATAAACTTGCTGGAGATAAGGGTAGAAAACATGTTGTGTTTGCACCTGGAGATCTTGTTTGGTTACATTTGCGTAAGGATAGATTTCCTGATTTGCGCAAATCAAAGATAATGCCACGTGCTGATGGTCCCTTTAAGGTGTTAGAGAAAATAAATGATAATGCATATAAACTAGAGCTGCCTGCAGATTTTGGGGTTAGTCCCACTTTTAACATTGCAGATTTGAAGCCTTATTTGGGTGAGGAAGATGAACTTCCGTCGAGGACGACTTCATTTCAAGAAGGGGAGGATGATGAGGACATCAATACAATTGTTACACCCACAGCCCCTGCTGCTATACATACTGGACCAATTACTAGAGCTCGTGCACGCCAACTAAATTACCAGGTACTTTCGTTTCTTGGTAATGATTCTAATGTTCATGAGAATATGATGCTGCCTAAATTGGATACATTTGTTTTGCTTACAAATGAAGGGCCTAGCTTGGAGAAGGATGAACATTGGAGCAAGAACAAGCATGGAGATGATGGCATGCGCAAGGGGAACAAGAACGGAGTTACAAGTGATGATTTCAGGACTTTGAAGCCACCATAATGGGT
>NW_025287173.1:0-1115 GCF_018294505.1 Triticum aestivum
TAGAATCATTACCAAGAAACGAAAGTACCTGGTAATTTAGTTGGCGTGCACGAGCTCTAGTAATTGGTCCAGTATGTATAGCAGCAGGGGCTGTGGGTGTAACAATTGTATTGATGTCCTCATCATCCTCCCCTTCTTGAAATGAAGTCGTCCTCGACGGAAGTTCATTTTCCTCACCCAAATAAGGCTTCAAATCTGCAATGTTAAAAGTGGGACTAACCCCAAAATCTGCAGGCAGCTCAAGTTTATATGCATTATCATTTATTTTCTCTAACACCTTAAAGGGACCATCAGCACGTGGCATTAACTTTGATTTGCGCAAATCAGGAAATCTATCCTTACGCAAATGTAACCAAACAAGATCTACAGGTGCAAACACAACATGTTTTCTACCCTTATCTCCAGCAAGTTTATATTTAGCATTCATGCGCTCAATGTTTTCCTTAGTTAACTCATGCATTTTTAAAATCAATTCAGCACGTTGTTTAGAATCAAAATTAACCTTCTCCGAAGATGGAAGAGGCAACAAATCAATAGGTGCACGAGGTAGGAAACCATACACAACTTCAAAAGGGCACATCTTAGTAGTAGAATGCAATGAACGATTATAAGCAAATTCAATATGAGGCAAGCATTCCTCCCACATTTTTTTATTATTCTTCAAAACAACCCTAAGCATAGTAGACAACGTTCTATTGACTACTTCAGTTTGTCCATCAGTTTGGGGGTGACAAGTAGTACTAAAAAGCAGTTTAGTCCCCAACTTAGCCCATAAACATCTCCAAAAGTGGCTAAGAAATTTAGTATCACGATCTGAAACAATAGTATTTGGCACACCATGCAAGCGAATAATTTCACGAAAGAACAAATCAGCAACATTAACAGCATCATCGCTTTTATGACATGGTATAAAGTGTGCCATTTTCGAGAATCTATCCACGACAACAAATATGCTATCCCTCCCCTTCTTTGTTCGAGGTAAACCTAAAACAAAGTCCATAGATATATCCTCCCAAGGAACACTAGGTACAGGCAAAGGCATATATAAACCATGAGGATTGAGTCGTGACTTAGCTTTTTGACATGTAGTGCAGCGAGCAATAAAACGCTCAACA
>NW_025287174.1:0-1115 GCF_018294505.1 Triticum aestivum
CATCTTCTGGAAGCCGGCCACGTGGTCTTGACCGCCGTCTAAGGGAACACCGTCTTCTGGAAGCCGGCCAGTGGTCAGTTGGCTTGAGGGGCTGTGCTAGCCCCGATGTCTTGGAATATTATAGGGTGCACATGAGGCTACCCCGGGTCCATCCCCCCAACAGTAGTCCCCGGAGCTGGTGAGGTGCCACGGTTCGAAGCCGGAGTGCCTCAGTAGTTTCCTCCTCTATGAGATCCTGTGTTGTTGCTTCGTCCGGCTTGAAGAAGCCGCCTGCCAGGAGCCGGCCGAGGCAAAGCCGGCTGCCTGGTGAATTTGAATCGTCGTGTTGGGAGCCGAGTGGTACGCCACCGGGTGGCGCGCTCGCCGCCCGTTGCACGCTCGCCACGCATCGCCAGCAGGCCAGGTCGGCCTGCCAGCCCACGCACGCGACGAGACACTGCCGCAGGCTCGAGCCCACCACTACATGACCTCGACGCAAGCGCGGATCCGCTGTGGCCGAGGTGGATGGTTGCCCTTCCGAGGCAAAATGAATACGCGCCATAAAGGCGCGGGATTTGAGGAGGTGTGCGGGACATGGGCGCAGTTAATCCCACGTCCCCCACGAAGCGTCGCCTCGGCCTTGCCGTCTCGGCTGTATAAATAGGAGGGAAGGGGGGGGGGAACACACGCGCTCCCCTCCACTCTTTCCATCTTCCCTTGCTTCTCTGCTCCCTTCTTCTTGTCTCTTCGCCGCCGCCGCGCCACTACACCACACGCTACCGAAGCGCCGCCGTGGCACCACCACCGTCCAGCCTTGCCGCGCTGCCACCAGGTCGCCGCAAACCGAGCCATGGCGCGAGGTGATTGGGATGGCTCCAATGTCCATGATGGGCACCTCGAGTTCCTCCGCGCGACGCGGAGAATTCCGGTCGCCACGGTCGTGGGGACGCGCCTTCCCGACGCGAGGGAGATCTCGCCGGCGCCGAGGGCCGGCGAGTTCGTCGTCTTCTAGAGCCATTTCCTTAGCAGATTTGGGTTGCCTGCGAACAGCTTCTTCCGCTCCTTCCTTGATTTCTATCGTCTTCAACCTCATCACCTCACCCCCAACATGGTGGTGCTTCTCTCCGCCCTCATGA
>NW_025287175.1:0-1115 GCF_018294505.1 Triticum aestivum
CGTCGTACCGGGCCCTCATACATGCGGGGTGGTGTTGTGGCATGTCCGAAGAGGCGGCACGCGTCTCCGGGTTGTGGCCCCCCTCACGGACGGCAATGAAACGGTAGTAGACGTTCTGCGGTAACGATGCAGCATGAATATTATTAAATACTTGGAGCGCGATAAAATCATGAGTTTTTTACACAACGTGGGCACATGTGCTATAGGACTGATGGTAATTTTTCATAATTTTTTGTGATGGAGAAGTATCTGAACACTTCCCTCTACGCGGATTGCTCTTCGCACGTCTACGACTGTGTCCGGCGGCCTCCGGGGGCTAGCATACCGTCAAATCTTGCGTAGGCGGCCTCTCACAAATTTGGAAGTGTTGAGGCGGTTGCAAACGCCCGGCACGCGTCTCTGGGGTGTGTCCCCCCCCTCACGGACGCCGCCGCCGCCGGCAGCCGGAGGGGGGAAACGGACGCGTCGGGTCTACACGGAGTGGATGTAGCTGTGGGTTTGGCCCGGATGTTGCTCCAAAGTGTTCCTCTGGGCCGACCTAACACAACCGGGTGGAGAGGTCCACTGGTCAAAGCCCGTCCGTGCAAAGTCAAAGGGCTAGATCCCGTGGTCAAACGCTACAGGGTTAGCCGGGACGGGGGCCCTGGGGGGTAGCAATGCCACCGGAACGTCGTACCGGGCCCTCATACATGCGGGGTGGTGTTGTGGCATATCCGAAGAGGCGGCACGCGTCTCCGGGTTGTGGCCCCCCTCACGGACGGCAATGAAACGGTAGTAGACGTTCTGCGGTAACGATGCAGCATGAATATTATTAAATACTTGGAGCGCGATAAAATCATGAGTTTTTTACACAACGTGGGCACATGTGCTATAGGACTGATGGTAATTTTTCATAATTTTTTGTGATGGAGAAGTATCTGAACACTTCCCTCTACGCGGATTGCTCTTCGCACGTCTACGACTGTGGCCGGCGGCCTCCGGGGGCTAGCATACCGTCAAATCTTGCGTAGGCGGCCTCTCACAAATTTGGAAGTGTTGAGGCGGTTGCAAACGCCCAGCACGCGTCTCCGGGGCGTGCCCCCCCCCCCCTCACGGACGCCGCCGCCGCCGGCACC
>NW_025287176.1:0-1115 GCF_018294505.1 Triticum aestivum
AAAAAAAACAGGCAAGTCCTGATAGACATCAGGTGCCTCAATCCACCCAGATGTGTGTTTAGGTTGCCACCTTAGATAAGCCATTAATTAACAATCTCACATCTGTCATGGATATTCACTCACCCAATCCACGTCTACTAGCATAGCATAGCATAATAAGCAAACGTAGAAGTAACT
Organism: Triticum aestivum; assembly: GCF_018294505.1. Taxonomy (NCBI): domain Eukaryota; kingdom Viridiplantae; phylum Streptophyta; class Magnoliopsida; order Poales; family Poaceae; genus Triticum; species Triticum aestivum. The sequence goes on from NW_025287176.1 coordinate 178, forward strand.
CCCAAGGTTTCATAAGTAACAGGTAATAGGTACTACCTCATCTACTTCCCATCCCACAATTTAATTAGATCCTAACAATGCAAGTGTTTGAGGGTTTGATCTAATGCAATAAAACTGGGTAGTAGGAAAGATATGATCAAGTGTTACTTGCCTTGCTGATGATCCGCGTGTCCTAGGGTTTCGAAGTAACAAGCGGCGCACTCCGGGTGATCTAACGCAGACAAACAACAATCATACAATAAGTACTCATCTAATGCACAGGGAAATCTCGAATAAAAGATCTAACCAGAGAGTTCAACTTAAGAACCCTGGTTGCAAAAGAATCGAATCAAATAAGGCAACGAAAGACAAACGACGAAAGAAAACAACTCGGTTCTAGCAAGTTGAAACTAGGTCAAATTTTTACAGTAACAAAACTTAGTTTAAGTTGGTTAGTCGGAACGGCGGTTTCGAGGCGAAACTCCAGGCATTTGAATCACCTGATTCCGACAAACGAGCGGAAAAAATAGACTAGAAAGAAGATCGGATCTGAAATCACGATCGGAAGAATCGCGGAATAAATCCGACGAGAAAAGAGAACGACGAACGGTTAAACGAACGGACGTTCATTAACCTAGAAGAATCCGGTGATCACGTTCGTTAGGACGAACGGTCCGGGGAACGGTAAAAGGCAACTAAATCGGAAAAGAAAACAAATCCGATCTAGGGTTTCGGAGAAAAAAAAAACCGAACGAAAAACTGATCTAGAAAACCGGAACGGTTTAGAGAAGAAAAGAATCGGAACGATTAGAAGAAAACGATCCGAGAAAAAGAATAGATGTAGCGCGGGGCAACCTTGGCGAGGTCTCCGGTGAGCGGGGCTCCGGCGGCGTCGGCGTAGGGCGGCGGCGTGGGCAAGGTGCGGTGGTGGTGGCGCGACGGCGGTGACGCGGTGAGGG
>NW_025287177.1:0-1115 GCF_018294505.1 Triticum aestivum
ATATACAACTCTTCTTCCAGAAATCCATTCAGGAACGCAGTTTTGACATCCATTTGCCAAATTTCATAATCATAAAATGCGGCAATTGCTAACATGATTCGGACAGACTTAAGCATCGCTACGGGTGAGAAGGTCTCATCGTAGTCAATTCCTTGAACTTGTCGAAAACCTTTCGCAACAAGTCGAGCTTTATAGATAGTAACATTACCATCAGCGTCAGTCTTCTTCTTGAAGATCCATTTATTTTCAATGGCTTGCCGACCATCGGGCAAGTCAACCAAAGTCCATACTTTGTTCTCATACATGGATCCCATCTCGGATTTCATGGCTTCAAGCCATTTTTCGGAATCTGGGCTCACCATCGCTTCTTCATAGTTCGTAGGTTCGCCATGGTCTAGTAACATGACCTCCAGAACAGGATTACCGTACCACTCTGGTGCGGATCTTGATCTAGTTGACCTACGAAGTTCATTAATAACTTGATCTGAAGTTTCATGATCATTATCATTAACTTCCTCACTACTTGGTGTAGGTATCGCAGAAACTGATCTCTGCGATGATCTACTTTCCAATAAGGGAGCAGGTACAGTTACCTCATCAAGTTCTACTTTCCTCCCACTCACATCTTTCGAGAGAAACTCCTTCTCCAGAAAGGATCCATTTCTAGCAACGAATATCTTGCCTTCGGATCTGTGATAGAAGGTGTACCCAACGGTCTCCTTTGGGTATCCTATGAAGACACATTTCTCCGATTTAGGCTCGAGCTTATCAGGTTGAAGTTTCTTCACATAAGCATCGCAACCCCAAACTTTAAGATACGACAACTTTGGTTTCTTGCCAAACCATAGTTCAAAAGGCGTCGTCTCAACGGATTTCGATGGTGTCCTATTTAGAGTGAATGCAGCCGTCTCTAAAGCATAACCCCAAAACGATAGCGGTAAATCAGTAAGAGACATCATAGATCGCACCATATCTAGTAAAGTGCGATTACGACGTTCAGACACACCATTACGCTGTGGTGTTCCGGGTGGCGTGAGTTGCGAAACTATTCCGCATTGTTTCAAATGTAGACCAAACTCGTAACTCAAATATTCTCCTCCACGATCAGATCGTAG
>NW_025287178.1:0-1115 GCF_018294505.1 Triticum aestivum
CCGGTCTGCGATTACAGCAAGTAGGCATCTAAATGCAACGAAATGAACATGCTACAGCCACCAAACATGAAAACAAAATATATGGCAGTGAAGTACACAAGATGGTTGACAAAACACTAGCACTGAGCCATAGGCAAATTCATCCATTAAGAGGTTCAAACAAGCATGGCTAAAACGCAAATGCAAAACAGATTTCAGACTTAGTGAAATTAACACTAGTCTGAAATTTCAGATCACGATGCTCTCTTCGGAGCAGCAAAACAACATGATAGAAAACCTGAACATGACAAGTAAGAACATGGCATGGAGATACTCAACAAGCTTAATAAAACACCCAAAGTGACCTGGGGCCAAAAGGGTTCACAAAATACTCTACCGAGCTCACGAACATCGCTCGAACACAATCAGTTTTCAGACTTAGTGAAAACTGAGACATGCTGAAATTTAACTCACGAAGGCATGCAAACGAGCTCGATGCACTCACTACGGTGCAAGTCATGGCAAGGAAAGCATATAACCAGCAATAAGGCACAAAGTGCTAGCTACACATGGCAAGAACGAAGGCATAGCATGCATGGAACACTAACGGTAGCATCGGCAAAACCGCAAACAAGTTGACGATCTGCCCAGATTAACAACGAAGCAAAAGTTGAGCTCGATTGAGTCAACCTAGAGCACTCCACATATGCCAACAAAGACATGGATGGATAGAGCATAACTTAAATATCAAAACTCCCTTACTGATCATCCTCAAAAGAGGCACGGATCGCTAGGAAACAAGCTGGACATATAGCATCATGAACTAAAATATCCCAGACTTAGTGAAATTCACTAAGTCCCTGAAATCTGCATTCTCAGGTACCCTACTTCGCAAGCTTGCACAAGACAACACACACATCCTAAAAATACATGGGTGGCACCTCTGGAAAGAAGACAAAATGCTTCACAATACATCCCAAAGGGGCACAGGCATATCATGCACGAATTAAACATAGCAAAAATGACAAAAGTGCATGATGAACTAACGGATCTGCAATTTAACTCACGAAGCCTCCTTCTAACAGCATTTTGGGTATCAAGATGACCTCAAATGCAAATGATGCAATGGAATGAAA
>NW_025287179.1:0-1115 GCF_018294505.1 Triticum aestivum
GCAGTAGCAAGCTACCATGGCTCAGTGGAAACACTAGGAGACATTTCCCGGTAAGAGAGGCTACTAAAGATAAACAACTAGATGGTCAGATCCCACACATACCAAGCATTTCAATAACATACACACAATATGCTCGATATGTGCAATACAACATGGCATCACAAAATGACTCTACGACTCAAGTAGTTTATTCAATAGGCTCCGAGGAGCGAGATATTACAAACATGGGTCTCATGACCCAACACTCAGAGCATACAAGTCAAAGCACAAGCGGAAGCTATCATGTCTGAGTACAGACATCTATAAATGAAAAAGGCTGAGAAGCCTGACTATCTATCAGATCCTGCCGAGGGCACAAGATCGTAGGTGAGGTATCAAGCTAAACGTCGAAGTCCACGTGAAACTACTAGCGAGACCGAAGTCTCTCTGCAAAAACATAAAATAGGCAAACGTGAGTACAAATGTACCCAGCAAGACTTACATCAGAACTATCTACATATGCATCATTATCAACAAAGGGGATGGTGGAGTTTGACTGCAGCAAGCCAGCTTTGACTCGGTGGCTATCCTAAACTACGACTGCAAGTAACTCTTTTGAGGTGGCGCACACGAGTCCACATATTCACCATAGCAATACACCACTATGGATCCGCTCCCGTCTCCCTACGAGAACGCCATCCATAGCACTCACGCTTATCTTGCGTATTTTAGAGTATCCACTTTCACTTGTCTATGAACTGATATAAGTAACCCAGAAGTCCTTTTCCGCGGACACGGCTATTCGAATAGATGATGATAACCCTGCAGGGGTGTACTTCTTCATACATGTTTCCACCACTTAGCGTCTGCACACGACATGTGCTCGGCAGACTTCAAGCGAAAGCCGACGTGGGTGTAGACCACGACCTACCTAAACACTCAAGTCTCTAGTCCAGGTTTATCGCCTATTCGGGTTCCATCCATGAGGAGATCCGGCCGGAGTTTCGCTCACAGCCCCAAACGATGTGAACAGGGTTCCGTGACACCAAACGGGCGCCCGGTTTACCCGGCCACGTGCCTACCGCATCACAGCCCACCCCTACGGTCAGCGCTGTCCACGGCCTCCAGCATACTAC
>NW_025287180.1:0-1115 GCF_018294505.1 Triticum aestivum
AAATGTGCCCCCTGAACCATCAGGACGAGGTCTATCTGAAACGGCAAATGCCGCGGAGTATATATGTTAGCGGATATGGGAAGCAAGATGTGTGTAATTAATTACTGAATGGGTGCATGCGAAGTAGAGAAGTAGCCGTGCGAACCTGGAGCTGGTGGAGGCTGCTCGACGGCCGAAGCGTCTCTGGCTACTTGAGCAGCTGGATCAAAACCGCGATTGGGCTTGGTCTTTCTCTTGGGTCATGTCGAGCCATTCTCTTCGGCCTTGGAGTCCTGGGACGCACCGGGGGATGTGACAGTTCCGTGCGGAGAATAGCTTTTTCCGCAGGGAGGGTTATGACGCCCATGCTTCCGGTTGGAAACACAATCCGTATGAACCCTGTTGGAACTTGTAGTCATCTGGTTTCTGTCAACCGTGTTGTTGGCCAGGTTGAGCTGAAATGTGCCCCCTGAGCCATCAGGACGAGGTCTATCTGAAACGGCAAATGCCGCGGAGTATATATGTTAGCGGATATGGGAAGCAAGATGTGTGTAATTAATTACTGAATGGGTGCATGCGAAGTAGAGAAGTAGCCGTGCGAACCTGGAGCTGGTGGAGGCTGCTCGACGGCCGAAGCGTCTCTGGCTACTTGAGCAGCTGGATCAAAACCGTGATTGGGCTTGGTCTTTCTCTTGGGTCGTGTCGAGCCATTCTCTTCGGCCTTGGAGTCCTGGGACGCACCGGGGGATGTGACAGTTCCATGCGGAGAATAGCTTTTTCCGCAGGGAGGGTTATGACGCCCATGCTTCCGGTTGGAAACACAATCCGTATGAACCCTGTTGGAACTTGTAGTCATCTAGTTTCTGTCAACCGTGTTGTTGGCCAGGTTGAGCTGAAATGTGCCCCCTGAACCATCAGGACGAGGTCTATCTGAAACGGCAAATGCCGCGGAGTATATATGTTAGCGGATATGGGAAGCAAGATGTGTGTAATTAATTACTGAATGGGTGCATGCGAAGTAGAGAAGTAGCCGTGCGAACCTGGAGCTGGTGGAGGCTGCTCGACGGCCGAAGCGTCTCTGGCTACTTGAGCAGCTGGATCAAAACCGCGATTGGGCTTGGTCTTTCTCTTGGGTC
>NW_025287181.1:0-1115 GCF_018294505.1 Triticum aestivum
GCATTGGGCCCGAAACCAATGGACCCTCTCGGCTTCTTAATCACCCCTGTCCTCTGTCCAGGAGTTGCAAGTAGTTTCTGGTGTTTGTAGTATGCTGGAGGCCGTGGACAGCGCTGACCGTAGGGGTGGGCTGTGATGCGGTAGGCACGTGGCCGGGTAAACCGGGCGCCCGTTTGGTGTCACGGAACCCTGTACACATCGTTTGGGGCTGTGAGCGAAACTCCGGCCGGATCTCCTCATGGATGGAACCCGAATAGGCGATAAACCTGGACTAGAGACTTGAGTGTTTAGGTAGGCCGTGGCCGACACCCACGTTGGGCTTCCGCTTGAAGGTTGCCGAGTACATGTCGTGTAAACGGCGGTAAGTGGTGAGAGCGTGTGTGAAGAAGTACACCCCTGCAGGGTTAACATCATCTATTCGAATAGCCGTGTCCACGGAAAAGGACCTCTGGGTTGCTTATATCAGTTCATAGACAAGTGAAAGTGGATACTCTAAAATACGCAAGATAAGCATGAGTGCTATGGATGGCGTTCTCGTAGGGAGACGGGAGCGGATCCATAGTGGTGTATTGATATGGTGAATATGTGGACTCGTGTGCGCCACCTCAAAAAAGTTGCTTGCAGTCGTAGTTAGGATAGCCACCGAGTCAAAGCTGGCTTGCTGCAGTTAAACCCCACCACCCCTTTGTTGATAATGATGCATATGTAGATAGGTCTGATGTAAGTCTTGCTGGGTACATTTGTACTCACGTTTGCCTATTTTATGTTTTTGCAGAGAGACTTCAGTCTCACTAGTAGTTCCGCTTGGACTTCGACGTTTAGCTTGTTACCTCAGCTACGATCTTGTGCCCTCGGCAGGATCTGGTAGATAGTCAGGCTTCTCAGCCTTTTTCATTTCTAGATGTCTGTACTCAGACATGATAGCTTCCGCTTGTGCTTTGACTTGTATGCTCTGAATGTTGGGTCGTGAGACCCCTGTTTGTAATACCTCGCTCCTCGGAGCCTATTGAATAAATTACTTGAGTCGTAGAGTCATGTTGTGATGCCATGTTGTATTTGCACATATCGAGCATATTGTGTGTGTGTTATTGAAATGCTTGGTATGTGTGGGATCT
>NW_025287182.1:0-1115 GCF_018294505.1 Triticum aestivum
ACGGTAGTACCGTGGTCTCACACGGTAGTACCGCTTGTTGTCGCGGTAATACCGCTCCCCTGGAGCGGTAGTACCGTGAGTTGCGGGCAGAACTAGTGGATAACGGTTGGATCTTTTCCCCGACTATATAAGGGATGTCTTCTACCTCTAGTTCACTACCTCTTCCACCTCTAAGCTCCATTGTTGCTCCAAGCTCCATTTTCGCTCGATCTCTCTCCCTAGCCAATCAAACTTGTTGATTTGCTCGGGATTGGGTGACAAGGGCCCGATCTACACTTCCACCAAAGGATATTTGATTCCCCCACTTATCCCTTGCGGATCTTGTTACTCTTGGGTGTTGAGCACCCTAGACGGTTGAGGTCACCTCGAAGCCATACTCCATTGTGGTGAAGCTTCATGGTGTTGTTGTTGTTGGGAGCCTCCAATTGTTGTGGAGATTGCCCCAACCTTGCTTGTAAAGGTTCGGTCGCCGCCTTCAAGGGCACCAATAGTGGAATCACGGCATCTCGCATCGTGTGAGGAGAATACGGTGGCCCTAGTGGCTTCTTGGGGAGCATTGTGCCTCTACACCGCTCTAACGGAGACGTACTTCCCTTTAAAAGGAAGGAACTCCGGTAACACATCCTCGTCTTCACCGTCTCCACTCTTGGTTATTTCGTGCCTTTACTTTTGCAAGCTTACTTATTGTTACATCTCTTGCTTGCTTGTGTGCTAGTTGTTATTGCATCATATAGGTTGCTCATTTAGTTGCATATCTAGACAACCTATTTGTTGCGAAGTTTAATTTGGTAAAGAAAAGCTTAAAAATTGTTAGTTGCCTATTCACCCCCCCCCCCTCTAGTCAACCATATCGTTCCTTTCAATTGGTATCAGAGCCTCGTCTCTTTATTAAGGACTTCACCGTCCGAAGAGTATGGTTGACACCCACGATGGTGTGGAGGAACACTCCGGTGTGAATCCTATCTCATCTTCGGCCGAAGGGGGAACCTCGGTCTCTCGTGAGGAGTTCAATGTGGCTTTGGACACATTGAAAACCTCCATGACGGCCGAGGTTAAAAGCATGTTTAATGATTTCTTAGAGGGACTTAAACTATCTACCGCACCTATGAAAGTGG
>NW_025287183.1:0-1115 GCF_018294505.1 Triticum aestivum
GTACTGTCAGGACCCCGACTCGATGTCACATCGATCTAGCCGGTAACACCTCATATCACTTTGCGGCCTCACGCACGGTATCCCCACGGGTGTCGCCTTACCTTTGCCCGGGACCGTTTGCGCCTTTTGGCTCACGTATATGATAGTGTCGCTAGCATCCATATGATAAGGAGCCCGGGCTGACATGACTAGTCGTAAACCCAAAGTGGCACAGACTTACAGGGACAGGCATCCATGACCCAGCTTCGAACGTGTCGGTCATCAGCAAGTGGGTCCGGGCTGTAGCACTGGGCTAGCAGGACTCCGGTAAACCGGGCTGTAGCGGGCTAACAGGACTCCGGTACTCAAAGCGTGACATTTCCCCGAAGGGACAGACACAGGAACGAAGAAGGACACATGCCGGCCAGCCTAAGTGTTTCGGAGCAGTAGCAAGCTACCATGGCTCAGTGGAAACACTAGGAGACATTTCCCGGTAAGAGAGGCTACTAGAGATAAACAACTAGATGGTCAGATCCCACACATACCAAGCATTTCAATAACATACACACAATATGCTCGATATGTGCAAATACAACATGGCATCACAACATGTCTCTACGACTCAAGTAATTATTCATTAGGCTCCGAGGAGCGAGACATTACAAACATGGGTCTCACGACCTAACAATCAGAGCATACAAGTCAAAGCACAAGCGGAAGCTATCATGTCTGAGTACAGACATCTATAAATGAAAAAGGCTGAGAAGCCTGACTATCTATCAGATCCTGCCGAGGGCACAAGATCGTAGCTGAGGTATCAAGCTAAACGTCGAAGTCCACGTGGAACTACTAGTGAGACTGAAGTCTCTCTGCAAAAACATAAAATAGGCAAACGTGAGTACAAATGTACCCAGCAAGACTTACATCAGAACTATCTACATATGCATCATTATCAACAAAGGGGATGGTAGGGTTTGACTGCAGCAAGCCAGCTTTGACTCGGTGGCTATCCTGAACTACGACTGCAAGTAACTCTTTTGAAGTGGCGCACACGAGTCCACATATTCACCAACCAATACACCACTATGGATCCGCTCCCGTCTCCCTACGAGAACGCCATCCATAGCACTCACGCT
>NW_025287184.1:0-1115 GCF_018294505.1 Triticum aestivum
GCATTGGGCCCGAAACCAATGGACCCTCTCGGCTTCTTAATCACCCCTGTCCTCTGTCCAGGAGTTGCAAGTAGTTTCTGGTGTTTGTAGTATGCTGGAGGCCGTGGACAGCGCTGACCGTAGGGGTGGGCTGTGATGCGGTAGGCACGTGGCCGGGTAAACCGGGCGCCCGTTTGGTGTCACGGAACCCTGTACACATCGTTTGGGGCTGTGAGCGAAACTCCGGCCGGATCTCCTCATGGATGGAACCCGAATAGGCGATAAACCTGGACTAGAGACTTGAGTGTTTAGGTAGGCCGTGGCCGACACCCACGTTGGGCTTCCGCTTGAAGGTTGCCGAGTACATGTCGTGTAAACGACGGTAAGTGGTGAGAGCGTGTGTGAAGAAGTACACCCCTGCAGGGTTAACATCATCTATTCGAATAGCCGTGTCCACGGAGAAGGACCTCTGGGTTGCTTATATCAGTTCATAGACAAGTGAAAGTGGATACTCTAAAATACGCAAGATAAGCATGAGTGCTATGGATGGCGTTCTCGTAGGGAGACGGGAGCGGATCCATAGTGGTGTATTGATATGGTGAATATGTGGACTTGTGTGCGCCACCTCAAAAAAGTTGCTTGCAGTCGTAGTTAGGATAGCCACCGAGTCAAAGCTGGCTTGCTGCAGTTAAACCCCACCACCCCTTTGTTGATAATGATGCATATGTAGATAGGTCTGATGTAAGTCTTGCTGGGTACATTTGTACTCACGTTTGCCTATTTTATGTTTTTGCAGAGAGACTTCAGTCTCACTAGTAGTTCCGCTTGGACTTCGACGTTTAGCTTGTTACCTCAGCTACGATCTTGTGCCCTCGGCAGGATCTGGTAGATAGTCAGGCTTCTCAGCCTTTTTCATTTCTAGATGTCTGTACTCAGACATGATAGCTTCCGCTTGTGCTTTGACTTGTATGCTCTGAATGTTGGGTCGTGAGACCCCTGTTTGTAATACCTCGCTCCTCGGAGCCTATTGAATAAATTACTTGAGTCGTAGAGTCATGTTGTGATGCCATGTTGTATTTGCACATATCGAGCATATTGTGTGTGTGTTATTGAAATGCTTGGTATGTGTGGGATCT
>NW_025287185.1:0-1115 GCF_018294505.1 Triticum aestivum
ATCGAGATTGGGATTTGTCACTCCGTGTAAACGGAGAGGTATCTCTGGGCCCACTCGGTAGGACATCATCATAATGTGCACAATGTGACCAAGGGGTTGATCACGGGATGATGTGTTACGGAACGAGTAAAGAGACTTGCCGGTAACGAGATTGAACAAGGTATCGGTATACCGACGATCGAATCTCGGGCAAGTACCATACCGCTAGACAAAGGGAATTGTATACGGGATCGATTGAGTCCTTGACATCGTGGTTCATCCGATGAGATCATCGTGGAACATGTGGGAGCCAACATGGGTATCCAGATCCCGCTGTTGGTTATTGACCGGAGAACATCTCGGTCATGACTACATGTCTCCCGAACCCGTAGGGTCTACACACTTAAGGTTCGATGACGCTAGGGTTATAAAGGAAGTTTGTATGTGGTTACCAAATGTTGTTCGGAGTCCCGGATGAGATCCCGGACGTCACGAGGAGTTCCGGAATGGTCCGGAGGTAAATATTTATATATAGGAAGTCCTGTTTCGGCCATCGGGACAAGTTTCGGGGTCATCGGTATTGTACCGGGACCACCGGAAGGGTCCCGGGGGCCCACCGGGTGGGGCCACCTGCCCCGGGGGGCCACATGGGCTGTAGGGGTTGCGCCTTGGCCTACATGGGCCAAGGGAACCAGCCCCTAGAGGCCCATGCGCCAAGATATAGGAAAAAGGGGAGAGTCCTAAAGGGGGAAGGCACCTCCGAGGTGCCTTGGGGAGGATGGACTCCTCCCCCCCTCTTAGCCGCACCCCTTCCTTGGAGGAGGGGGCAAGGCTGCGCCTCCCCCCTCTCCCCTGCCCCTATATATAGTGGAGGGGAGGGAGGGCATCCATACCTGAGCCCTTGGCGCCTCCCTCCCTCCCGTGACACCTCCTCCTCTCCCGTAGGTGCTTGGCGAAGCCCTGCAGGATTGCCACGCTCCTCCATCACCACCACGCCATTGTGCTGCTGCTGGATGGAGTCTTCCTCAACCTCTCCCTCTCTCCTTGCTGGATCAAGGCGTGGGAGACATCGTCGAGCTGTACGTGTGTTGAACGCGGAGGTGCCGTCCGTTCGGCACTAGGATCATCGGTGATCT
>NW_025287186.1:0-1115 GCF_018294505.1 Triticum aestivum
GGAAAAATCACACGTTTCTAAGACTACAGCCGAATACAAGCATTCGACCGTAGTCTCGGGGACTACACCCAGTGGGTGCACTCAGCGTGCCCCCACTAATCCTATTGAAGATAGAGTCGACCAGTCGACCTCAAAAAAAATAAGAGAAATGTGTTCTTTAAGACTGTAATCGACTGCAAGCAGTCGACCACAGTCTCGGGGACTACACCCAGTGGGTGCACTCAGCGTGCCCCCCACCGGTTTGCGAAATCCATTCGGCATAGTCGAATGATGGAAAGCCTGAAATTATAAAACCTAAGGCCGACTGCCAGCAATCGACCTTAGCCTTGGGGACTACACCCAGTGGGTGCACTCAGCGTGCCCCCACTAATCCTATTGAAGACAGAGTCGACCAGTCGACCCGTTTTGCGATATCCAGTCGCCATAGTCGAATGACGCAAAGACTGAAATTATAAAGCCTAAGGCCGACTGCCAGCAGTCGACCTTAGCCTTGGGGACTACACCCAGCGGGTGCACTCAGCGTGCCCCCGCTAACACGGAGTCTGAATCGACACACCCAATGGGTGACTACTATAAATTCTAGAAAGAAAAGTTTTTGATAGCATATCCTAACAGAACAGGCGATGGTCGACTGACCTGAACATTGCTTTGAAGGGCGGAACTGGCATCGTAAGCTGCCTGGCTCGCATCTCGGATGGTCCTTAACTGCTCCATCATGATCCCTGCCTGGCGTATCGCCTCCTTCGCGGCGCCAGCTTGGTCCTCTGGGACGTGGTGCGTCGTGAAGAGGGAGGGTTGCTGAGCACTCGTCAGTGGATCTGCGAAGGACACAGTGTGTCGAGTGGTGTTCTCTTCCTCCGCAATCAGAGTCTCAGGCGCCGTCACATCCTGGAGCACCCTGCTGGTGGACGCTTTCCTACTCCTTCTGCGCTTCAGCGGTTCCTCATCCTCATCATCATCAGGGAGAGTGATAACAACATTGGGTGGAGCTACAGAGAAGAATCAGGATTAGAGATCATGAGTCAGTCGACTAAAAACGGCGTTAAGAATATAGTACCTGGTTTTGAGGTTGCTGCGTCCTCCATCTCATGGTCATCAGCCCGGACTGAGGTCTC
>NW_025287187.1:0-1115 GCF_018294505.1 Triticum aestivum
CAACGCTCATTGTTCAACCAGAGAGGCAGCATCGATCGGCTTCAGTTAGCAGCAGTAGCGAAGGAATCGCTCGATCGAGTTCAGTTAACAGCCATCGATCGATCACTCGGGTTCAGTAACGCGTAGCCTACAGTGCAATCGCTCGGGTTCAGTTAGAGCCCAACGCCTCGCTCAGGTTCAGTTAGAGCCAATGCCTCGCACACACGCGTGTACGTGTACGAGAGAAACGCGCATCACTCGGCCCCCGACCACCCACCGCAACCGGGAACTCCCTGAAATTTTCCTCCCCTCGTTTCTACCACGGTTTTTTCCATCATGGACGGCCCAAAGAATGTCATGCAGCTGCGTCTCCGGCCCGCCCAGGAAGAAAAGCCCATTTTCTGTCATGATTTTTTGTCATAGAAGTAGGAGCCCACCACATCTATGATGATACCGGGTTTTGTCACAATTATCGTCATAGAAGTGTCATATGTATGGCAGGAAAAAAATTCGTTCGGCCCAAAATGTCACGGATGTGTCTTTTTTTTGTAGTGCAACTAGCATCAACTACAAGGAGTAATCAACACTAGTAGCAACCCTTAGGTACCAATCTGAGGTTTTGGTACAAAGATTGGATACAAGAGATGAACTAGGGTTTGAGAGGAGATGGTGCTGGTGAAGATGTTGATGGAGATTGACCCCCTCCCGACAAGAGGATCGTTGGTGATGACGATGGTGATGATTTCCCCCTCCCGGAGGGAAGTTTCCTTGGCAGAACAGCTCCGCCGGAGCCTTAGATTTCCGCCAAGGTTCCGCCTCGTGGCCGCGGAGTTTCTCCCGTAAGATTTCTTATGATTTTTCCAGGGTAAAAGACTTCATATAGCAGAAGATGGGCACCGGAGGGCCACCAGGGGACCCACGAGGCAGGGGGGTGCGCCCTGTAAGGGTGGGCGCGCCCCCACCCTCGTGGCCAGGGTGTGGGCCCCCTCTGGTACTTCTTCCGCTCAATAATTATCATTAATTCCAAAAATGACTTTCTTGGAGTTTCAGGACTTTTGGAGCTGTGCAGAATAGGTCTCCAATATTTGCTCCTTTTCCAGCCCAGAATCCCAGCTGCTGGCATTCTCCCTCTTTAT
>NW_025287188.1:0-1115 GCF_018294505.1 Triticum aestivum
GGGCGACGGGCGCAGACGACGGCCGGCCGGGCCTGCGCGGTCCGGGGAGGGCCTGCCCTGGGCCCCGCGGGCCTGGCGGCGAGGAGGAGAGAGGAGAGCCAGCGGGGATGACGTGGCGGCGGCGGATTCGTCGAGGGACGGCGGCGGACGTGTCCGGCGCGGCGCGGAGGGGAAAAATCTAGGGTTAGGGTAGGATTTCAACCGCGAATTTCGAGGGAGGGGGCTATTTATAGATTTCTGGGAGCTAGGAGAGTCCAAATGAGGAGCGGTTTTCGCCCACACGATCGTGATCGAACGACCGAGAGCATGGAGGGGAGTTAGATGGGTTTTGGGCCACATTGGAAGGGTGTTGGGCTGCACAACAGAAGGGGGGGGTTTCGGGCTATGCGGTTAACCGTTGGAGTATCAAACGAACTCCAAAGGGCACGAAACTTGACAGACGGTCTACCGGTGCTATACCAAGGCCGCTTGGCAAGACTCGGTCCATTCCGAGAACGTTTAACACCCGCACACGAAACAAGGTCTGAGAGGGGCGAAGGGGCACGCGCGAGAGGTCTGGACTCCGAACGGACAATGGAGAGAACCGGGAGGACCCGAACGGATGCAAGTTTTGAAAAACATGCAGATGAAATGCAGATGATGACATGGCAAAATGCAACACGCAAGCAGCTGACAAGGCAACAACGGCGAATAACTGGCAGACACCTAGCGCATCGAATCCGGGGCGTTACAACACTCCTCCACTAACAAGAGATCTCGTCCCGAGATCTTAGGACCGAGACAGAAGGGAAAAGGATGAGGTGAAGCAAGAACTAAAGAGAAGAAACAAAGAATCGAGAGCACTCGAGAATAAGAGAGGAACACCGAGAATGACGAGAATCGAAAGTTCACGGAATCAGATAGACTATGAAACCACTCCGGTTAGAATGAGATAAGAAACGAATAAGACTGAAAGGATTTAGGCAGAACTCTGACTTATCATGGAAAGAATAGAACATGAACTTGAGAGGATGGAATGACACTTGACGACATAAGCAACGCAATACCTCCGGACGAATTGAAAGAATTTAAAGAAAAGAACTTAGTAAGAAGGGTTGAACGGAGTTGTTGAGAAA
>NW_025287189.1:0-1115 GCF_018294505.1 Triticum aestivum
GGTTAAGGTAACACGTACTGTTCGTGTGCATTTTAGTATCTCTACATATGCTGATTATGTTGATTGTGATGTGGTACCTATGCAAGCATGTTCCTTATTACTTGGTAGACCATGGCAATTTGATAAAAATTCTGTACACCATGGTAGAAACAATCACTATACTCTTGTTCATAAGGATAAAAATATTACTTTGCTTCCTATGACTCCTGATTCCATTTTGAAAGATGATATTAATAGAGCTAATAAAGCACAACAGGAGAAGAATAAGAGTGAAAATCAGATTGTGGCAAAAGAATTTGAGCAACAAATGAAGCCTAATAATAAACCATCTAGTGTTGCTTCTGAAATTAAATTGAAAAGTGCATGTTTATTTGCCACCAAATCTGATATTGATGAGCTAGATTTCAGCAAATCTGTTTGCTATGTTTTTGTGTGCAAAGAGGCATTATTTTCATTCGAGGACGTGCCTTCCTCTTTGCCTCCTGCTGTCACTACCATTTTGCAGGAGTTCGCTGACGTTTTTCCACAAGGCGTGCCACCGGGATTACCGCCTATTCGACGGATTGAGCATCAGATTGACTTAATTCCCGGTGCTTCACTGCCAAATCATGCACCATACCGTACCAATCCAGAGGAGACGAAGGAGATTATGCGTCAAGTACAAGAGCTTCTCGACAAAGGTTATATACGCGAATCCCTTAGTCCTTGTGTTGTTCCTATTATTCTAGTGCCGAAAAAGGATGGTACATCACGTATGTGTGTTGATAGTAGAGGCATTAATAATATTACTATTCGTTATCGTCATCCTATTCCTAGGCTAGATGATATGCTTGATGAATTGAGTGGCTCTACAATATTCTCCAAAGTTGATTTGCGTAGTGGCTACCATCAAATTCGTATGAAATTGGGAGATGAATGGAAAACAGCATTTAAAACTAAGTTTGGATTATATGAGTGGTTAGTCATGCCTTTTGGGTTAACTAATGCACCTAGTACTTTCATGAGATTAATGAACGAAGTTTTACGTGCTTTCATTGGACGATTTGTGGTAGTTTACTTTGATGACATATTGATTTATAGCAGATCTTTGGAAGAACATTTGGAACATTTACGTG
>NW_025287190.1:0-1115 GCF_018294505.1 Triticum aestivum
AAACATAAATGAGTAGGCACATCAGGGCTCAAACAACTCCTACTCATGCTAGTGGGTTTCATCTATTTACTGTGGCAATGACAGGTCATGCAAAGGATAAAGGGGTTCAGCTACCGCAGCAAGTAATAGTTGAATCGTTGTTGTCCTAATGCAGTAAAAGAGAGCAGGAGCGAGAGAGTGGGATTGTATCGGAATGAACAAGGGGGTTTTGCTTGCCTGGCACTTCTGAAGATAACATTGAGTCTTCATCAGTGTCAACGATCACATCGTCGGTATCACGTCTATCGAGAGGGGACAAATACCGGCAACACAGAAGGAAACACAATCAATGCAATGCACAATATGATGCATGATCTTGACATGGCAAAATGAATGTGTTTTGGCTAATGCATCTAGCAACAAGTTAAATGGGGTTGGTTTGAATACAAGATTCAAATTTAAACTCCATATGTGATTATTCAAATGCCATTTAATTTATTTGTGCTAAACAGCAGCTATAAGTTGTTCTAACATGCATGAAAATGGTACAGATGGATTCCTTGAATTTTTCTGATAATTTTTCATATATAAATTATTTAATTTGGAGTTACGGTTGAATTTCTATGAATTATTGAAGTTTTAGCTATTTTCTGGAATTTCCTGATTATTTTTAAATCCAGAAAATACTTATTGCGTCAGCCCCACGTCACTGTGACGTCAGCAGAGTCAACTGGGCGCCCCAGGTCAAACCTGACCAGTGGGGTCCACTGGTCAGTGACACAGTGCTGCCCAGGGTCAATGACAGGTGGGTCCGGCCAATGACCACGTCAGCAAAGTCAACCTGACGCGTGGGGCCACTATGATTAACCTAAACTAACAGAAGTTTAAGCCGTGGTTAATTAAGGGCGTGGGGCCCAGCTGTCAGTGTCACAGGGGCTAATTAGCAGGGTCATTAGCCCCTAACGACGGCGCCACGTCAGCACGTCGGAGACCAGCCGACGGCGACCACAGAACACGGCGGGGGCACGCCGGACTTGCGCCAGGGCGTCGGATTGGCGCGCTGAGGGCACCAGGGCATAGCCCTCGCTCTTGCGCATCCAGAGAGCCAAAGGGGAGGGGTTGGGGTGGTTCGAGCT
>NW_025287191.1:0-1115 GCF_018294505.1 Triticum aestivum
TGGACTATTACTCACTGTTTTGGGGTCACAGAGTGATTTCCACGATTGACGCACCCCAAGGTGCGCTTACGTGTCGGTCATCAACACTCGCAGTTTTGGCTGATTCTGGCCCGTTTCGTGGACTATTACTCACTGTTTTGGGGTCTCGGACTGATTTGCACGATTGACGAACCCCAAGGTGCGGTTACGTGTCGGTCATCAACATTCACAGTTTTGGCCTATTCTGGCCCATTTCGTGGACTATTACTCCCCGTTTTGGGGTCCCGATGTGATTTGCATAGTTGTTGAACCCCAAGGTGCGCTTACTTGTCGGTCATCAACGCTCGCAGTTTTGGCCGATTCTGGCCCGTTTCGTGTACGATTACTCACTGTTTTGGGGTCTCTTAGTGATTTCCATGATTGACGAACCCCAAGGTGTGCTTACGTGTCGATTATCAACACTCGCAGTTTTGGCCGATTCTGGCCCGTTTCGTGGACTATTACTCACTGTTTTGGGGTTTCGGAGTGATTTCCACGATTGACAAACCCCAAGGTGCGCTTACGTGTCGGTTATCAACACTCGGAGTTTTGGCCGATTCTGGCCCGTTTCGTGGAATATTACTCACTGTTTTGGGGTCTCAGAGTGATTTCCATGATTGACGAACCCCAAGGTACGCTTAGGTGTCGGTCATCAACGCTCGCAGTTTTGGCCGATTCTGGCCCGTTTCGTGGACTATTACTCACTGTTTTGGGTCTAGGAGTGATTTGCATAGTTGTTGAACCCCAATGTGCGCTTACATGTCGGTCATAAACACAAGCCGTTTTGGCCGATTCTGCCCCGTTTCGTGGACTATTACTCACCGTTTTGGGGTCTCGGAGTGATTTTCATAGTTGTTGAACCCGAAGGTGCGCTTACGTGTCGGTCATAAAGACAAGCCGTTTTGGCCGATTCTGGCCCGTTTCGTGGACTATTACTCACTATTTTGGGGTCTCAGAGTGATGTGCATAGTTGTTGAACCCCAAGGTGCGCTTACATGTCGGTCATAAACACAAGCCGTTTTGGTCGATTCTGGCCCGTTTCGTGGACTATTACTCACTGTTTTGGGGTCTCAGAGTGATTTGCATAGTTGTTAAAC
>NW_025287192.1:0-1115 GCF_018294505.1 Triticum aestivum
TCATTTGTTATTTTTCATGCATTTACTGGTTATTTTGAGCTATAAGACCCTCAAATTGAAAACCGTTTCAAATGAAATCTGAAAAGGTTCAAAGTTGGCATGGTATCATCATTTGACCCACATATCATGTGCAAGAAACTAGAGACGGTTACGGCAAAAACTGGATGCACTTCGTGTACAAAACGGACAATCTCTTTCGAAGTATCAGGGTTTCATACGGAAACTCGTTTGTTACAAAGGGATTTCATTTTTTTGAACTTATTTGAACTCCATAGTTTTTCTGTGCTCAAAATGCACCATTCAAAGCTGCATCATCAATTTTCATCCCTTTCTGACTTCATTTGTTATTTTTCATGCATTTACTGCTTATTTTGAGCTATAAGACCCTCAAATTGAAAACCGTTTCAAATGATCTCTAAAAAGGTTGAAAGTTGGCATGGTATCATCATTTGACCCACATATCATGTGCCAGAAACTAGAGAGGGTTACAGCAAAAACTGGAAGCACTTCGTGTACAAAACGCACAATCTCTTTCGAAGTATCAGGGTTTCATACGGACACTCGTCTGTTACAAAGGGATTTCATTTTCTTTAACTTATTTTAAATCCATAGTTTTTCTGTGCTCAAAATGCACCATTCAAAGCCACATCATCAATTTTCAACCCTTTCTGACTTCATTTGTTATTTTCATGCATTTACTAATTATTTTAAGCTATAAGACCTTGAAATTGAAAAGCATTTCAAATGAACTCTGAAAAGGTTGAAAGTTGGCATGGTATCATCATTTGACCCACATAGAATGTGCAAGAATGTAGAGAGGGTTACGGCAAAAACTGGATGCACTTCGTGTACAAAACGGACAATCTCTTTTGAAGTATCAGGGTTCCATACAGAAACTCGTCTTTTACAAAGGGATTTCATTTTTTTAACTTATTTGAACTCCATAGTTTTTCTGTGCTCAAAATGCACCATTCAAAGCCGCATCATCAATTTTCAACCCTTTCTGACTTCATTTGTTATTTTTCATGCATTTACTGGTTATTTTGAGCTATAAGACCCTCAAATTGAAAACCGTTTCAAATGAAATCTGAAAAGGTTCAAAGTTGGCATGGTAT
>NW_025287193.1:0-1115 GCF_018294505.1 Triticum aestivum
GGAGGTATTGGGGAGGATGGTGGTGTATTTGGGTTTGGAAGATGTGGTGGAAGGTGGGGTTGTGGTGGTGGCTGAACTGAACAATATTCAGTTTCGTCAGAGTTTCACGGACATCCGGGAGGTCACGGTCATCCAGTCATCGGACATCCGGCAGGGTCCGATCGTCCGGTGCCTGGGCGAAAATCGGGCGCGGGATGAACTGCGCGATTTCGGGGTGGAGGAAGATGGTGAGGTCGAAATCGAGCGGATTTGTGGATGGAAAAGGGTGGGGAGGGAGGGGAAAGCTAGATCCACACGAGGCAACACAAATCCATGGACCAAATCCAACAAAATTTCAACTCGCCAACAAATCACAAAAAAATTTGGGGGCTACTTTTTGTGGGGAATTTTCGGATTTAGGACGAAAACAACAAAATCAAGCTAGAAAACAAAGGGTAGGGGCTCCAAAAACGTGATCAATGATAGAGGCAAAGGTGTCCCGTCTTTCGATGAGATGATGGATCGCTTTGGTGGAAGTCGACTTTGACGATCCGATTACGAACGTGCGAGGACGTCGCGCCTTAGCAATCGCTAAACCAACTCCGAGAGGTTACTGACCACGCCGGAGCATGATCAACCTGACCACGAGGGTCTGTTTCCTGCGAGCAAACGAAGAACAAGCAAGAAACTGAGATAGCAATCTGGATATTGAGAATATAAGATGAAAGCTTTATTGATCAAGGTGGGGTTCTGTGACGCCTTTGTCTGGTCATTGAACACAAACGAAGTACGCGAAGTTGCAGCTATGGCGAACTTTTACTCTAAACAAAACCCAAAGTCTAAATGGTGCCCTAAGGGCTGTATATATGGAGGAAGAGGGGGGAATTTCGTGGCCCTTGGGGAAGGGGTCCGAAACCAACCCTATCTCTTGTTTCCCCACACATACGGACTCTAAAAACAGCCTATACTTATGTATTTCGAA
Organism: Triticum aestivum; assembly: GCF_018294505.1. Lineage (NCBI taxonomy): Eukaryota > Viridiplantae > Streptophyta > Magnoliopsida > Poales > Poaceae > Triticum > Triticum aestivum. The sequence continues at coordinate 962 of NW_025287193.1, forward strand.
ATTACATGGGCCTGGCCCAATAATAAGGTGACGCAGCACCTAGAATAGTCTCTGGACGAAATTTATGAAGTGGCATCTTGTATATTTCGTCCAAGGCTTCATGCACTCCTTATGGTGGCTTCAAAGTCCTGAAATCATCACTTGCAACTCCGTT
>NW_025287194.1:0-1115 GCF_018294505.1 Triticum aestivum
TACGTATACACGGTGTAGAAATATGTGGAGCTGGGTTGGCTATATATGGTAGCAAAAGATTAGCAATAATCAATTCAGAGATGCAATGTTGAATAAACGCTCAACGACGGTACTGTGCTGGTCCTAGGCTAGACCAAACTAGAGACGCGAGCCTAGAACACTAATGAGGTCACGTCGTAGCACAACTAGCATCAATAAAGGATATGAAGTAGCTCTGGACAGCAAGATATAAGTGAAGATCACAATAGCAGTAGACCTATTTAGAAGCTGATGTTGAGGTGCCAAATACTGAACTAGCTTCTGCAACTATTTAGATGCGGCTCGTCGCTAGCTTTCATTTGAGTACTCGCGGAGCCAAAACAGACTTCATATGAGGAAGTTATGCCTGTTTTACTGAACAGTGCACAAAACAGATTCCAATCCGAATTCAACTACGAGATTGAGTCTAGATAGATCCGAATTTTGTTTTTTTTCTCCTCTCTTTTTTTTCTAATTTTTTTTCTTTTCCTTTCTTTTTTTTTTCTCTGACTTTTTTTTTCTCTCGTTTTTTTTCTCTCTTTTTTTTCTCCCTCTTTCCAAAACAAACTAGATCTCAACTATTATTATGACAATGAATGGTGGGTAGCACGTGGTGGAAATTGATGGATGGGTGGTGGACAACGGAAGAGATAATGATGCAGCGGTGGCGTGACTAATGTGAACAGAACTCGAAACTCTAATAGAACTAGACACTAAGACCAGCAACTCGACATGACGATGCAACCGATAATTCAACTATGCAAGCAATGAAAAGAAAATTGCAAAGGCTCAGATTGGCTTCGACCAAGGATGAATAGATCTAACTCTTTTTTGTGGCTTTTTCTCGGACAATAGGTAAGAAAATAAATCTAATCTAGGAAAACTGGAAATTCTCACCGAGCAACCTGAAAACTGATACCACTTGATAGAGGCGGGGTGTGTCCCGATCTTTCGATGAGATGATAACTATCGATTTGGTGGAAACGACTTTGACGATCCGACTACAAACGTGCACGACGTTGCGCTTTAGCAATCGCTAAACCAATCTCCCGAGGTTACTGATGATGCCGGAAGCACGGTCAGCCTGACCACGAAGG
>NW_025287195.1:0-1115 GCF_018294505.1 Triticum aestivum
GAAAAATGAAGTAGATCGCACACAGTTTATTATCATCAACCGTGTGAGATGCAGCACAAAATATCTTGGAGCACCGTCGGATTATAGTCACTAGTAGAAAACAGGGCATAGGTCACAGGGCAGTTTTCACATTAGCCCCGGTTCAGTCACGAACCGGGACCCATGGGGGCATTCGTCCCGGTTCGTGAGCCCAGGGGGCCGGCCGGGGCCTCGTGGGCATTGGTCCCGGTTCGTATGGAACCATTTGTCCCGGTTTGAGCCACGAACCGGGACTAATGGTCCTCGCTCCTGGCCCACAACCATTTGTCCCGGTTCTTTGCATGAACCGGGACAGAAGGCCCGGATTTAGTACCGGTTCATGCCACGAACCGGGACCAATGAGGTGCCTCTATATACCCCTCGCCCGCGAGCAGAGCACTTTAGTGCTCTGTTTTTCTCTGGCCGGCAAGGGGAGGGCTTTGTGGTGCTCTAGCTCACCTCCTATGCACATGAGGTGTTCGATGAAATGCCCGAGCCACACTAGTTAAGCTTTGTCCTCTCGAAGCTCGACCTCAAAGCTCCATTTTCCTCGAGATTTGTCTAGGTTTAGCGGCCCGTCACGTCCCATTCCCGTCTTCACCGCCGTCGACCGCCCGCACCGATCTCATCGCCGGCAACACCGTGGTGAGCCTCTTGTTCTTATCTTCTTTTTGAAAGAAAAAAATTCTTACTTTAGATAGATACTTGTCTAATTTTCTTACTATTTTATTCCTTCTTATTACATAGTGCGATGGTTTTGGTATCCGCCCCCGTCGGCCCTCGTCCTGTCTATGATTCGGATGTGGTATATATTATCTTTTTATAACTATTTGATTCATTTATTGTTTATGACAAATATACCGACCAGCGTGACATAGATTTTATTTATCTAGGAGGTGGTTGAACCGGAAATTCTAACCGACCCTATTGTCGAGAGGTTAAATTTAGTTGAAGAAGAAAACAATTACTTGAAGGAAAAAATAAAAAAAATTGAGGAGGAGAAGATGATATTGGAGTTGCATGTTGCGGATGTCGTCGATGATCACAAGATCAAGATGGATGCAATGCGCTTGAAGATTAGAAAGATTAGAAAATAT
>NW_025287196.1:0-1115 GCF_018294505.1 Triticum aestivum
TTTGCTCCTTTTCCAGCCAGAATTCCAGTTGCCGGCATCCCCCCTCTTCATGGTAAACCTTGTAAAATAAGAGAGAATAGCCATAAGTATTGAGATATAATGTGTAATAACATCCCATAATGCAAGAAATATTGATATAAAAGCATGATGCAAAATGGATGTATCACTCCCCCCGGCGAGCTGACCCCCGCCACCTTGCCGCAAGGAGAGCGCCGCCCTACCCCTGCCTTCGCACCTCCCCGAGTCGTTCTTGTCGCGACCCTACTTCCCTGCCTCCGGCGACCGTCGCTGCCCCGTGCACCCCGGCAATCCTCCTGCTTCGCCGGCCTGGTCCGCCTCATCGTCGTCCTCCCACCGCCGCCTCGAGCTCGTCATCACCTTGCTTTGCCTCCTGGCATGCAATAACAGCATCCATTTCGTCCCTCATTGGCCTTCGACCCCTGCTCGACGCCAAGACCACTGCTCCGTGTCCTCATGGACGCCAAGTTCTTTTCCAGAGACCTCTCCAAGACCAGGATACGCCAAGACCCGTTCGTGGATTTCGTCAAGTTCGAGCACCGCTGAACGAGGGCTTTTGCCTTGCTCATTTTGGATGCGCCAAGTTCCTCTTCGAAAGTACGTCTACATGATGACCCAACAAGTACCGTGGCACCGAAGACTTTTGATGCGTCAAGCCCCTCTCCAACAATTGTTGGACTACCATCCCGTGCATTGCACAAAGTACCACAACATTGTCGTCACTACAAGTTCAACTACGGTTGCCGTGTACGACTACCGTCGACCCTCGAAGACCTCGTGGATGTCAAGTTCCTCACTACGACCCCAAACATCTACGGGACATGAACGACTACTTCCTATTCGACTCGTGAACCACTACTTCCACTATGAACTCGATACGTTCTTAAAACGCACGCTTCAAAGGTATAACCCCGAGACGACGCCCGTGAATGAATACATGTGTGTTGTATGAGACACTCGTGTTTGCACCGTGTCCGAGTTGTCATTGCACATTACTCCTGGTTTGCCTTGCCGCCGACACGTGGGAACCCGGTTACCGGGATCGCTCCCCGTCACTCTTACATGTTCCGCACACTTGTTCTTTTGCACCGGCATTT
>NW_025287197.1:0-1115 GCF_018294505.1 Triticum aestivum
GCACCGACCTCGCCCGAGCTCACCGTCGCCGGAGATCCCCTTCAACGCCGTCGTCGCTCCGGTCCATCTCCGGCCGCACCAAGGACTCCGTCGCACTCACTGTGAGCTTAGCCATCTTCCCCTCCCTTCCGTTCTTGCTCCCGAGCCGTGTAGCAACCTCCCGGAGCTCAACCGCACCCACCGCCGTGGAGCTCGTCGCCGACGTGCTCCCGGTCATCCTCCGGCCACAAGATGGTGTCCATCTTGCTCACCGCGTTCCACAGCACCTAGCTAGCCACTCCACGAGCCTCACCGAACCCTCTAGCACCAAGTTCACCTCCGACCGAACCTCGGTGGCCGCCAAAGTCGTCGCCGGCGTCGACTCCGGCCACCCCGACCCCAACGGACTCCGCCAAGAGCTGCGGGTTGCCCTCAGCTCCACTCCGGTGGCCTCCGCGGTCCATTTAGTGGCCGAAATGGCCAAAATCACTTCCGCCGCCGCGTCGGGCTCGCCGGCGACTAAACGCCGGCAGCCGACATTGACTTTGACCACGGGTGGGCCCTGGTTGACTCCTCTGAGTCAATGACAGGTGGGGCCCAGCCCTGTTAATTAAACAGGATTAGTTTTAATTAAGTTTTAATTAAAATAATCACCCTGACACGCGGGACCCACTGTCAGGTTTGACCTAGACCAGTTCCGTTGACCTGCTGACGTCACACTGACGTCAGGCTGACGCAGTAATTGAATTTCTGGATTTAAATTAAATCAGGAAATTCCAGAATATTAGTTAAACTTCAAAAATTCATAACTTTTATTCTGTAACTCCAAATTGGACAAATTATATATGAAAAATGATCAGAAAAATCCAATCTATCCATCTGTACTATTTTCATGCATGATCAAACAAGTTAAATTGATGTTTTAATCAGAACAAGGAAAAGCACTTTAAAAGGCCATATTTGAATTTGAAATTTGAATCTTTGATTCAAATTTGCTCAAACCCTTCTGGTTTTAGTTGCATTAGCCCAACACACTCATATTGCCATGTTTCATGCATGCATCATATTGTTGCATATTGTTTGGTAATGTTGTGTATCGGTGCTCTCTGCGGCAGGTTCCGTCCCCGAAGAGTACC
>NW_025287198.1:0-1115 GCF_018294505.1 Triticum aestivum
CACCACGTGCTACGCATTGTTCATTGTCATAATCATAGTTGAGGTCATTCACATCTTCGCCTGATCCAATCTGCATCTTATCTAGTTTGTCTTGGAAAGAGGGAGAAAAAAAAGATAGAGGAAAAAAAAGAGAGGAAAAAAAAAGAAAAAGAGAGAGAAGAAAAAAAAAGCGTGAGAAAAAAAAAGAGAGAAGAAAAAAAATCGAATCTATCTAGAATCAATCCCGTACCTGAATTCGGATTGGAATCTGTTCTACGCACTGTTCAGTAAAACAGGTGTATCTTCCTCATACGAAGTCCGTTTTGGCTCCGTGAGTACTCAAATTGAAGCTAGCGACGAGCCGCATCTAAATAGTTGCAGAAGCTAGTTCAATATTTGACACCTCAAAATCGGCTTCTAAATAGGTCTTTTTGCCCTCTAAAGTTCGTGAACACAGCTTGTTCCAATTTTTCAGGCCAGTTTTAGAATTCTTTGACTCCTTAATGAGGACATGACTACCTTGGATATGACCAAAAATATTGCATATATGCATATTTGTCAGGTGATTTCTAGTGCAAACTATTCAATAATCTATTTATGTTATCCAGAACAAAAATACTTCACACACTTTTGTGTTTTGTTTAATTGCAGGTGTATGGGACATTTGTACAATCCACATATGAAGATAAGGAAGAAACAGATGTTTATTTGCTGTCCAAAAAGTTCTCTCACGTCACTTTTGGCCTAAGAGAAGATAGAGTCCAAGTCTCTCACGTTCTGGATTCAGATTCGGACTGCACAGACATACCTGACTCAAAACGCACACAAGTTTCTCATACGGACTCCGAATTGGGTGATTCTTTTTTTGTTGGAAACTAGATTTCGTGCACTTTCCAACCCAATTGAAATCACCTTCAAATTCGTCCGGAGCGTTGAGTTGTGGACGAAACAATCTGATGCTGCAGCAGAATCCGAGTCAAACTACAAGTCCAAAGGTGTTACATCACCTCCACTTGGGCCCATTGGCCTTGTACGACCTAGATTTAGTTTTAGGCTGCCTTGGGACGTCCTCCCACCTCCTTGGCCGCCACCCCTTGCTCCTATATAAGTAGATCCATCTAGTAGCTTTTCCTTGG
>NW_025287199.1:0-1115 GCF_018294505.1 Triticum aestivum
AACATAGCGTGGATGTCATCAAAACGCAGGACGATCGTACGCCCGATGGAGTTATCCACAAAGCCCTTGCCCTCTGGCACCTTGGCCGCGAAAACCGGGTATGCCACATCCTTCTCCCTGAGACGCCGCTTCTCCAAAGCAAGAACACTGTCATGCAGACTCCGCATAGCACCGGTTGCAGCATTGAGCATATTTGTCGGTAGCATCGCCCTACCCGCCACATGCACCCTCCTCGAGATATCCTGCGGTGAAGGTGGCCCGTCCTGAGCACGGATCGTACTCGGTGCCGGCTGGCTCGCACCCTTCTTAGTCTTTCTTTTGCGTGCCTTCTTCTTCTCCTGTAATGGGGCCGAGTTCTGCTCACAGACCGCCTTCTTGAGTGTGTTGGGGCTGATAATATTTCGCACCTCGCCTATCTGAGGCTCGGTGAAGTCGGCAGCTGGAGGCGTCTCCTGAGAGCTGAACGCCAGACGGCGCCTGTTGCAACTTGGCTTCTCCGCGGTACGAGCTAGATCGCACACGTCTTTTGTTGGGTTTGGTTCTTGAGAAGGAGGCCCCATGAAGTCGCCATCGTACCCATGCTCGGCAAAGTACTGATCGACGTTGCCAAATGTATCATCGTCGTCGTCGTCATTGTTCTGATCCTGTGCCATATGCATGTTTGGATCCAGTGGCATAGGGATGTCCGGCACCGTTACGGCGGTCTTGCCATGGGGCCGACTTGGCGCCGGCACGACTGGCGGTGTTGTCTTTGGGGTGGTGTCCCCCGCCCCCAAACGAATCTGGCTCTTCGGCCAAAGCAGGGGCCAGCTCAGGCAGGCGCTGAGGGTCATCACGTCATCATCGTCGGCCCCGACGGGTCGAATCGGAGGTAACAAGTCGTCGCAGCCTGGCAGCACCCGAACCAGTTGAACCCTAAACAAGTTGGGTGGCATCTGGGTACCGTGGAACAAGGGGTTGCCCGGTTGAACGATTTTGCCCTTGGCGACATCGACCAACTCGTTGTTCACGAAGTGGAGGAGAGTGCACGGAACGTCGGCGGCGCCCTGCGAAAACATGTAGGGCGTCAGGGATGCCCAGTCAAAGGCAAGGAGATGAAGTCCTCGGCCGAGAGA
>NW_025287200.1:0-1115 GCF_018294505.1 Triticum aestivum
GAGGGCCGTGCGCACGGGGTTTAGGGGCCGTGGGCACGGGGTCCCGTGCGCACGGTACACGTACCGAGGACACGGGGTCACCTGGGACTCGCGGGTTTGGCTGATTTCTTGGCGATTTGGGCTCCAAATGGATGGATCTCGTGGATGGGGAGTAGGGGGGTGGTATGGGGGGGTGGGAAGTGGAAGGCACCGCGGAAGAGACGCACTGGAAGGGCCGTGCGCACGGGGTCTGGCTGGCCCGTGTGCACGGGGGCCCGTGTGCACGGGGTCCTCTGAGAGCGGATGAACAGCTCCGGATCCGTGGGGAAAATCCAAAGTGAGGTCAAATTCAAGGGATGGAAGGTAGGGGAAGATGGTAGAGGGGTGGATCAACTTGCTAAACACCAAATTCATGGATCAAATCCAAAAAAATCACACTAAACCAACAAATCACAAAAAAAATTGGGGCTATTTTTTGGTGGGGAATTTTCGGATTTAAGACAAGAACAACAAAATCAAGCTAGAAAACAAAGAGGGGGGCTCCAATTTCGTGAGAAACCAAGGCTCATGATACCATATGATGTAGGTTGGAACCCTATAGAGAAGATCTTTCATGAATTGGAGGTGGAATCCCCAAGAACAAGATGAACAAAGGAGGGAAAACAAGAGGAGCACTCAAGAACAAGTCAAATCACACATCCACTAGACAATCAAACACATAAGATCCACAAGGTACATGAACAACAAAGGGAAATAAGATACATGGTAGAGTTCATCCCAAATCCTATGAAGGAGATGAGGGCTTGATGATCTAGATAGATCCTTCCCACAAGGGGGTCTTGAGCTAGGTCACTCCAAGAGGAGGTCTTGATCCCCTAGTGGAGTGGATCCATGGAGAAAATCTCTCATATGTCTAACATATCCTTTGCTAACCCTAACAAATGGCCTAGGTACGGAATATATAGGTATGGGGACGAAGTGGATGAAGAGGAGGCCCAAACAGCAGCTCACAGCCGTCCATCCTGTAGGGCCCGTGCGCACGGGGGAAGTTGGGCCCGTGCGCACGGGTGTCCCGTGGGCACGGTACAGGCCCGTGCGCACTGGGTGCTCCCGCGCAAACTCTCTGAGTAGCCCGT
>NW_025287201.1:0-1115 GCF_018294505.1 Triticum aestivum
GACTAGAAATCCATGTGTACATGGGCCAGGATGAAGGCCCGCGGGCCCAGCAGGCCCAACAGGGCATTGGAAAAGTTTAGGCATGTACTGCCTACAATAGAGAGGAGTTCGATAGCACTGTCACCGTGGGACTTCTAAACCACTGCACACACCTCTCAACTAGTGAGGTGGGACTAAACATGTGGCTATGGCAGCACCTGCCCTTTGGTCCGGGTTGGTGGCTGCAACCGGGACCAAAGGAACCCTTTGGTCCCGGTTGGAGCCACCAACCGGGACTAAAGGCGCCCTTTCATCCTGGTTCGTGTCACCAACCGGGACTAAAGTTCTCTGCTTCCCGCCCTTTGGGCTGCTGAAATTAACCTTTAGTCCCTGTCGGTGGCACCAACCCGGACCAATGCTTTGTGTATATAAGCAGCACTTAGCAGTTTCTCGAAAGCTCAGTTCTTCTTCTCCCCGATGACCCCAGGCTGCTCCTCGTTGTTGTCACTCCCGTCACTGCCGAGCCTGCCCCAACGCCGTCAAGCCCTGTCCCGACGCCGTCAAGCCCTGCCCCGACGTCGCCGCTCCCTGCCACGATGTGCCACCCCTAGTGAGCTCTGCCCCCTTCCCCTACGTCGACGCCGCCTTGCCTTGCGCGGCCGCCACCGCCCCTGCCCCTGCCCTGCGCCGCCGCCGCCCTTGCATTTTTTAACAAAGTTTATATGTTCATATGTATGGATGGATGGATGGATTGATGTATATGTTCATATATATGGTCATATGTTCATAGAATTTTTTCTTAAATTGTTTGTATGTTCATATGTATGTATGGATGGATGGATTGATGTAACATAGAATTTTTTATGTTCATATGTTTGTAACAAAATTAGAATTTGTTATGTTCATAGAATTTTTTTCTTTAAATTTTTGTATGTTCATATGTATGGATGGATGGATGGATTGATGTAACATATAACTTTTTATGTTCATATGTTTGTAACAAAGTGTCTCCACTTAGAACGTAATAGATCAATGGCGGTCATCTAACAAAGTGAAAAATTAACCGTAACTCCGAATATGCCCTCTGTTCGTCTATCACAAGCAGCTAACATAGCGAACCTAGAACCGCCCCCTCC
>NW_025287202.1:0-1115 GCF_018294505.1 Triticum aestivum
GTGATTAATAGTCCATGAAACAGGTCAGAATCACCAAAAACCGCGAGTGTTGATGACCGACACATATATGCACCCCGGGGTTCGTCAATCATGGAAATCACTCCGGGACCCCAAACAGTGAGTAATAGTCCATGAAACGGGCCAGAATCGGCCAAAAGTGCGAGTATTGATGACCGGCACGTAAGTGCACCTTGGGGTTCAACAACTATGGAAATCGCTATGGGGCCCCAAAACGGTGAGTAATAGTCCACGAAATGGGTCAGAATCGACAAAAAACGAGACTGTTGATGACCGACACAATGACGCACCCCGGGGTTCGTCAATCGTCGAAATTACTCCGGGACCCCAAAATAGTGAGTAATAGTCCATGAAACGGGCCAGAATCGGCCAAAACTGCGATTGTTGATGACCGACACGTAAGTGCACCTTGGGGTTCAATAACTATGGAAATCACTACGGGACCCCAAAACGGTGAGTAATAGACCACGAAACGGGTCACAATCGACCAAAAACGCGAGTGTTGATGACCGACACGTAGACGCACCCCAGGGTTCGTCAATCGTGGAATTCACATCGAGACCCCAAAACTGAGTAATAGTCCAAGAAACGGATCAGAATCGGCCCACACTGCGAGTCCGGACGACCAACACGTAAGCACTCCTTGGGATTCAACAACCATGGAAATCGCTCTGGGACTCCAAAATGGTGATTAATAGTCCATGAAACAGGTCAGAATCACCAAAAACCGCGAGTGTTGATGACCGATACATATATGCACCCCGGGGTTCGTCAATCGTGGAAATCACTCCGGGACCCCAAACAGTGAGTAATAGTCCATGAAACGGTCCAGAATCGCCCAAAAGTGCAAGTATTGATGACCGGCACGTAAGTGCACCTTGGGGTTCAACAACTATGGAAATCGCTATGGGGCCCCAAAACGGTGAGTAATAGTCCACGAAACGGGTCAGAATCGACAAAAAACGAGAGTGTTGATGACTGACACGTAGACGCACCCCGGGGTTCGTCAAGTGCTGAAATCACTCCGGGACCCCAAAATAGTGAGTAATAGTCCATGAAACGGGCCAGAATCGGCCAAAACTGCGATTGTTGATGAC
>NW_025287203.1:0-1115 GCF_018294505.1 Triticum aestivum
CACACGAGTCCACATATTCACCATATCAATACACCACTATGGATCCGCTCCCGTCTCCCTACGAGAACGCCATCCATAGCACTCACGCTTATCTTGCGTATTTTAGAGTATCCACTTTCACTTGTCTATGAACTGATATAAGCAACCCAGAAGTCCTTTTCCGTGGACACGGCTATTCGAATAGATGATGTTAACCCTGCAGGGGTGTACTTCTTCATACATGTTTCCACCACTTAGCGTCTGCACACGACATGTGCTCGGCAGACTTCAAGCGAAAGCCGACGTGGGTGTAGACCACGACCTACCTAAACACTCAAGTCTCTAGTCCAGGTTTATCGCCTATTCGGGTTCCATCCATGAGGAGATCCGGCCGGAGTTTCGCTCACAGCCCCAAACGATGTGAACAGGGTTCCCGAGATACCAAACGGGCATCCGGTACACCGTGCCACGTACCTACCGCATCACAGCCCACCCCTGCGGTCAGCGCTGTCCACGGCCTCCAGTAAGCTACAAACACCAGAAACTACTTGCAACTCCTGGACAGAGGACAAGGGTGAATAAGAAGTCGAGCGGGGTCATATTTCAGGGCCCAATGTATGGTAGTAGCTGAATCATGGATCACAAACACAAAACTCAGTTCCTGAGGACGGCTGCAATGAGACAACCCACCATGTACTCCTACATGGCCTCTCACCGCTACCTTTACCAAATCGTGTTCACACACTTAGCTCACACACAGTAGGACATGTTCACACGCCTCTGATTCATCCCCGATGAATCAGACCTGACTCAACTCTAAGCAGTAGCAGGCATGACAAGCAAGCATGAATGAGTAGGCACAACAGGGCTCAAACAACTCCTACTCATGCTAGTGGGTTTCATCTATTTACTGTGGCAATGACAGGTCATGCAAAGGATAAAGGGGTTCAGCTACCGCAGCAAGTAACAGATGAATCGATGTTGTCCTAATGCAGTAAAAGAGAGCAGGAGCGAGAGAGTAGGATTGTATCGGAATGAACAAGGGGGTTTTGCTTGCCTGGCACTTCTGAAGATAACATTGAGTCTTCATCAGTGTCAACGATCACATCATCGGTATCACGTCTATCGAGAGGGGA
>NW_025287204.1:0-1115 GCF_018294505.1 Triticum aestivum
GAGTTGAAATACCTCTATAGCCTAATACAAATAAATTTACACTAGAGTTGAAATAGCTCTATAAACTAGTAAACATAAATTTACACTAGATTTCAACTAGCTCTATAGCCTAGTACAAATAATTTTACACTAGAATTGAACTAGCTCTATATACTAGTTCAAATAATTTTACACTACAGTTGAACTAGCTCTATAGCCTAGTACAAATAATTTTACACTAGAGTTTAACTAGCTCTATAGCCTAGTACAAATAATTTTACACTAGAGTTGAACAAGCTCTATAACCTAGTTGAAATAATTTTACAGTAGAGTTGAACTAGCTCTATAGCCTAGTACACATAATTTTACACTAGAGTTGAACTAGCCCTATAAGCTAGTTCAAATAATTTGACACTAGAGTTAAACTAGCTCCATGCCCTACTACAAATAATTTTTCACTAGAGCTGAACTAGCTTTATAAGCACGTTCAAGTAATTTTACACTAGAGTTGAACTAGCTCAATAGGCCAATACAAATATTTCTACACTAGAGTTGAACTGGCTCTATAACCTAGTTAAAATAATTTTACACTAGAGTTGAACTAGCTCTATAGCCTAGTTCAAGTAATTTTACACAAGAAATGAACTAGTTCTATAACCTAATACATATAATTTTACACTAGAGTTGAACTAGCTCTATAGCATAGTACAAATAATTTTACACAAGAGTTGAACTAGCTCTATAAGCTAGTTCAAATAATTTTACACTAGAGTTGAAATAGCTCTATAGCCTAATACAAATAAATTCACATTAGAGTTGAACTAGCTCTATAAGCTAGTTAAAATAAATATACACTAGAGCTAAACTAGCTCTATAGCCTAGTACAAATAATTTTACACTAGATTTGAACTAGCTCTATAAGCTAGTTAAAATAATTTTACAAAAGAGTTGACCTAGCTCTATAGGCTAGTACAAATAATTTTACACTAGAGTTGAACAAGCACTATAAGCTAGTTGAAATAATTTTACAGTAGAGTTGAACTAGCTCTATAGCCTAGTACACATAATTTTACACTAGAGTTGAACTAGCCCTATAAGCTAGTTCAAATAATTTGACACTAGAGTTGAACTAGCTC
>NW_025287205.1:0-1115 GCF_018294505.1 Triticum aestivum
ACAACAACAGCTATCAATCTAGCTTGGGTAAAGCCCCTTTTGAAGTTCTCTATGGACGACGATGTCGAACACCCCTTAACTGGTCAGAGACCGGGGAAAGACAATTCTTTGGCCCGGATATGATTCAGGAAGCAGAAGAACAAGTTCGTATCGTTCGTGAAAAGTTGAAAACAGCCCAATCTCGTCAAAAGAGTCAATATGACCGAAAACATAAGGCTATGACTTTCGAGGTTGACGAGAAGGCTTATCTTCGGGTCACCCCTCTGAAGGGAACCCATCGTTTCGGTATCAAAGGCAAATTGGCTCCTCGTTACATTGGACCTTTTCGCATTCTTGCCAAACGAGGAGAAGTTGCCTACCAGTTGGAACTACCTCCGCACCTCTCCAGAGTTCACGATGTCTTCCACGTTTCTCAACTCAGGCGTTGCTTCTCGGATCCTATCCGTGAAGTGGACCACGAAACGCTTGATCTCCAAGATAATCTTACATATCGAGAGTACCCTGTTCGTATCCTCGATCAAGCCGAACGTACCACGCGACGTCATAATATCAAGTTTCTCAAGGTTCAATGGTCGCACCATTCTGAGGATGAAGCAACTTGGGAAAGGGAGGATCGTCTTCGACTCGAATATCCCGCCTTCTTCCTGGAGGAACCCAAATCTCGGGACGAGATTCTTTTGAGTGGGGGTGAGTTGTCACACCCTAGCTAGACATGCATTAGAGTGTTGCATCATGTTTACTCTTTCATCAGAAACTTGAAATGGGGATGACAGAACCCCCAGTCCCCTCTAAAACCAACTAGGGTTACTAAAATAATTTTTCAATGAACCTGAAATGCCCTTCTAAAATGCCCATCATTTTTGTCTTGGTTCAGAACCTCTGCCAAAAGTGGTGCACATTTTCCTAGGCCATCCTAGGGTTTTTGAATTAAATCATAAATATTTGAATTTGGGCATTTAAAATAATATAAAATATTTAAATGCTCAAATATCTCCAAACTAAAATGTTTCATGTTGGAAATAATCCAACTATGGGCCAGGAATAGTTTGGTGATTTTTGAAGTTGCCTAGGTATTTTATTAAATTCAACAAAGTTGCAGATATATATTAAATAAA
>NW_025287206.1:0-1115 GCF_018294505.1 Triticum aestivum
CCTTTGTCTGGTCGTTGAACACAAACGAAGAACGCGAAGTTGCAGCTATGGCGAACTTTTAATCTAAACAAAACCCAAAGTCTAAACGGTGCCCTAAGGGCTGTATATATGGAGGAAGAGAGGGGGAATTTCGTGGCCCTTGGTGGAGGGGTCCGAAATCAACCCTATCTCTTGTTTCCCCACACATACGGACTCTAAAAATAGCCTATACTTATGTATTTCGAAATTACATGGGCCTGGCCCAATAAAAAGGTGACGCAGCACCTATAATAGCCTCGGGACGAAATTTATGAAGTGGCATCTTGTATATTTCGTCCATGGCTTCATGCACCCATTATGGTGGCTTCAAAGTCCTGAAATCATCACTTGTAACTCCGTTCTTGTTCCCCTTGCGCATGGCATCATCTCCATGCTTGTTCTTGCTCCAATGTTCATCCTTCTCCAAGGTAGTCCCTTCATTTGAAAGCAAAACAAATGTATCCAATTTAGGCAGCATCATATTCTCATGAACATTAGAATCATTACCAAGAAACGAAAGTACCTGATAATTTAATTGGCGTGCGCGAGCTCTAGTAATTGGTCCCGTATATGTAGCAGTAGGGGCTGTGGGTATAACAATGGTATTGATGTCCTCATCATCCTCCCCTTCTTGAAATGAAGTCGTCCTCGACGGAAACTCATCTTCCTCACCCAAATAAGGCTTCAAATCTGCAATGTTAAAAGTGGGACTAACCCCAAAATCTGCAGGCAGCTCAAGTTTATATGCATTATCATTTATTTTCTCTAACACCTTAAAGGGACCATCAGCACGTGGCATTAGCTTTGATTTGCGCAAATCAGGAAATCTATCCTTACGCAAATGTAACCAAACAAGATCTCCAGGTGCAAACACAACATGTTTTCTACCCTTATCTCCGGCAAGTTTATATTTAGCATTCATACGCTCAATGTTTTCCTTAGTTAACTCATGCATTTTTAAAATCAATTCAGCACGTTGTTTAGCATCAAAATTAACCTTCTCCGAAGATGGAAGAGGCAACAAATCAATAGGTGCACGAGGTAGGAAACCATACACAACTTCAAAAGGGCACATCTTAGTAGTAGAATGCAATGAA
>NW_025287207.1:0-1115 GCF_018294505.1 Triticum aestivum
GTACGTTACTTGCCCGAGACTCGATCGTCGGTATCCCAATACCTTATTCAGTCTCGTTACCGGCAAGTCACTTTACTCGTACCGTAATGCATGATCCCGTGTCCAACACCTTGGTCACATTGAGCTCAATATGATGATGCATTACCGAGTGGGCCCAGAGATACCTCTCCGTCATACGGAGTGACAAATCCCAGTCTCGATCCGTGTCAACCCAACAGCTACTTTCGGAGATACCTGTAATGTACCTTTATAGTCACCCAGTTACGTTGTGACGTTTGATACACCCAAGGCACTCTTACGGTATCCGGGAGTTACACGATCTCATGGTCGAAGGAAGAGATACTTGACACTTGCAAAGCTCTAGCAAAACGAACTACACGATCTTTTATGCTATGCTTAGGATTGGGTCTTGTCCATCACATCATTCTCCTAATGATGTGATCCTGTTATCAACGACATCCAATGTCCATAGTCAGGAAACCATGACTATCTATTGATCACAACGAGCTGGTCAACTAGAGGCTTACCAGGGACATAGTGTGGTCTAAGTATTCACACGTGTATTACGATTTCCGGATAATACAGTTATAGCATGAATAAAAGACAATTATCATGAATAATGAAATATAATAATACTTTTATTATTGCCTCTAGGGCATATTTCCAACAGTCTCCCACTTGCACTAGAGTCACCAATCTAGTTACATTGTGATGAATCGAACACCCATAGAGTTCTGGTGTTGATCATGTTTTGCACGCGAGAGAGGTTTAGTCAGCGGATCTGCGACATTCAGATCCGTGTGCACTTTGCAAATCTCTATGTCTCCATCTTGAACATTTTCACGGATGGAGTTGAAACGACGCTTGATGTGCCTGGTCTTCTTGTGAAACCTGGGCTCCTTTGCGAGGGCAATAGCTCCAGTGTTGTCACAGAAGAGTTTGATCGGCCCCGACGCATTGGGTATGACTCCTAGGTCGGTGATGAACTCCTTCACCCAAATCGCTTCATGTGCTGCCTCCGAGGCTGCCATGTACTCCGCTTCACACGTAGATCCCGCCACGACGCTCTGCTTGCAGCTGCACCAGCTTACTGCTCCACCATTCAACATATACAC
>NW_025287208.1:0-1115 GCF_018294505.1 Triticum aestivum
GACATGACGGTGTACTCGTATTGGCCATAACGAGTAACAAAGGCCGTTTTAGGAATGTCCCCGTTTCTGATTTTGATTTGATGGTAGCCCAACCTCAAATCCATCTTGGAGAAGACTGAGGATCCAGCGAGCTGATCATACAGATCGTTGATCCTGGGAAGTGGATATTTGTTTTTGATTGTGACCAAATTGACAGGTCGGTAATCTACAACCATCCGGTCCGTACCATCCTTCTTCTTGACGAATAGGACGGGGCAAGCCCACGGAGATGAACTAGGGCGGATGAAACCCTTTTTCAAGGATTCATCGAGTTGTTTTTTAAGCTCGGCTAGTTCTAGGGGTGCCATCTTATAAGGTCTTCTAGCAATCGGAACGGTTCCTGGAATGAGGTCTATTACGAACTCAACATCCCTGTCAGGTGGAACACCTGGAAATTCCTCTGGAAAGACATCCGGGAAGTCACGGACTACCGGAACGTCCTCAAGGTCTGGCAAAGGGCTGGCGTTAAGAGAATATAATTGTCGCTTGGCTATTCGGGTCAAGACATTGACTATCTTCCCCGAAGAATGGGTGAGTTGAACAGTCCTAGAGAAGCAATCAATTTTGGCTTGATGAGCTGACATCCAGTCCATACCCAAAATGATATTAATATCTGAAGATTTAAGGGCTATCAAAGATGCGAGGAAAACAAGTCTGTCGACTTGGATTTCATTTCCATGGCTTACTCTAGAAGTTTGCCATTTGGATCCCGGAGTTTGAATTACCATAGAGGTTGGCATATCACCGAATGCGACGTTATGCAAGCGAGCATAGTTTTCAGATATAAAAGAATGAGAGGCTCCTGTATCGAAAAGAACAGATGCCGGGTGGCAATTAACAAGAAGCGTACCGAGAACGACGTTGGGATCTTCTTGAGCTTCTTCGGCAGAGATACAGTTGACATGGCCACGTGAAGCGGTGACCGGTTTAGCATGAAACACTTTTCCTGTCGGCTTGCCACGGCCAACAGCTTTAGCAGATTGATTGGGGTTGGTCTGGGGACACTCACGCATATAATGACCAGATTCCCCACACTTGAAACAAGTCACGGAACTGGTACGTGGAGGAGCATTATT
>NW_025287209.1:0-1115 GCF_018294505.1 Triticum aestivum
TCTGGATGGACTCTGGTCTCGTCCGCGGGCCCACAGTACAACCACATGCAGTGGCTCCGGAACTGGAGAGGTTGGATGCGGCGCTTGAGGAAAACCTCCAAGAGGTCCATGCCTGTCACTCCGTCCCGAACCAGCTGCACCACTCGCTCCATCAACATCTTCACGTCGGCTTTCTCCTCCGGAATCAGCTTCAGAGGGGAGGGCTTGTTCACTCGGTCCATGGTAAATTGAGGGAGTCCACTCGACTGCCCTGGCGTCGACTGGACCTGGCAGTAGAACCAAGTCGACTGCCAGCCCCTGACGGACTCGGGAAAAGACATGGGCGGGAATGTGCTATTGTTCCTCACCTGAATCCCCAGGCCCCCACACATTTGGACGACTCGGGTCTTCTCGTCACCTGGGCTCGCCTTCTTCACGGTCTGAGAGCGACACGTGAAGATACGTTTGAACAAACCCCAGTGCGGTCGACAGCCCAAGAAACCCTCGCACATGGACACGAACGCAGCAAGGTAGGCAATGGAGTTTGGGGTAAAATGGTGGAGCTGCGCTCCAAAGAAATTCAGGAAACCCCGGAAGAAAATGCTCGGTGGCAAGGAAAACCCCCGATCGACATGAGTGGCCAGGAGCACACACTCACCCTCTTCTGGCTGTGGCTGCCACTCCTTCCCCGGCAACCTCGCAGCTCCGTGAGGGATCAAGCCCTCGTCGGCCATGTCGAGGAGGTCCTTCTCCGTAATGGTCGACTGGATCCAGTCGCCTTGGACCCAGCCTTTCGGCAGGCGGGATCTGGACGAAGATCCTCGGCGGCTTGTGGATCTCCCCTTCGCCTTCTCCGATGCCGATGCCTTCTTGGCACGCTCCAGCGCCGCCGTCTTCTCCTTGGCCATGGTCGCCGGTGGGATGCACGAAGGAGAGCGGTGCGGAGGCGAGAGCAGGCACGCTGAGCAGGGAGGAAGGGAGCAGAGGGAAAGAGGGAGAATGCGGAGGCGCAGCACAGAAATCCTCGCCGGGCACATTTATAAGGTCCCTTCCGAGTGGCTGACGTGTGGGCCCGGTCGATCTAATCATATCTGTGAGCAGTTATGGAGACTGGATACGTGGCGAAAAAGGCGGCG
>NW_025287210.1:0-1115 GCF_018294505.1 Triticum aestivum
ATGTCTCTCAAAACGCTTTTGGAGCCCCGGCTCTAGGCTGTAAAGCATGCCGCACTGAACGAGGGAGTAGTCATCGAAACGTGCCTGCCAAGCGTTCATAACATCTTGTTCTGCAGGGAGAACGGGTGCGTCACCAAGCGGTGCTTGTAGGACATAATCTTTCTTGGCAGCTATGAGGATGATCCTCAGGTTCCGGACCCAGTCCGTATAGTTGCTGCCATCGTCTTTCAGCTTAGTTTTCTCTAGGAACGCGTTGAAGTTGAGGACTACGTTGGCCATTTGATCTACAAGACATATTGCAAAGATTTTAGACTAAGTTCATGATAATTAAGTTCAACTAATCAAATTATTAGTGAACTCCCACTTAGATTAGACATCCCTCTGGTCATCTAAGTATTACATGATCCGAGTTAAACTAGACCGTGTCCGATCATCACGTGAGACGGACTAGTCAACATCGGTGAACATCTTCATGTTGATCGTATCTTCTATACTACTCATGCTCGACCTTTCGGTCTTCTGTGTTCCGAGGCCATGTCTGTACATGCTAGGCTCGTCAAGTCAACCTAAGTGTTTGCATGTGTAAATCTGTCTTACACCCGTTGTACGTGAACGTCTGAATAAAACACCCGATCATCACGTGGTGTTTTGAAATAGCGAACTGTCGCAACGGTGCACAGTTAGGGGGAACACTTCTTGAAATTATTGTGAGGGATCATCTTATTTACTACCGTCGTTCTAAGTAAACAAGATGCAAAACATGATAAACATCACATGCAATCAAATAATAAACGTGACATGATATGGCCAATATCACATAGCTCCTTTGATCTCCATCTTGGGGCTCCATGATCATCTTGTCACCGGCTTGACACCATGATCTCCATCATCATGATCTCCATCATCGTGTCTCCATGAAGTTGCTCGCCAACTATTACTTCTACTACTATGGCTAACGCGTTTAGCAATAAAGTAAAGTAATTTACATGGCGTTTCTTGATGACACGCAGGTCATATAAAAGAATAAAGACAACTCCTATGGCTCCTGCCGGTTGTCATACTCATCGACATGCAAGTCGTGAATCCTATTACAATAGCATGAACATCTCATACAT
>NW_025287211.1:0-1115 GCF_018294505.1 Triticum aestivum
CTTCCATTTCCGGTGATAAGCAAAATTCATCCATTACGTTGTCTTCAACAAGGTAATCCACATCATCCAAGTTTGAGTATGCCATTCTACCGAACCCCTCTAAATGATCGATTATGATTTGCCTTAAGCTGGTATAAAGAGTTTCAATGATCTCTGAATCAAAGGTAATTCTTTTGCCACTTAAGGGGAGATATCTACGAGTCACGGTTCCGAAGGTGTCTCGTTGTGGTATCATGGCAACTCAACTCCTCGCTACGTTGACAACCGATTACCACCTTCTTAAGTGTGGAATTGTTGTCCACCTAGTGAACCTTCGTCATCCGTTTCTTTCCACCCCTCTTGATGTGTATCTCGTGTCTCAACCCGAGAGATGGTCCTATGTCTCATTCCGTGAGTTGTTCGATCTTCAAGAAGATCGACCCTTCTAGAGTCTCCTTCTTCCCTCCATGTCATGTTGACAGGAATTCTCAGAGCAAGACTTCAAGACGATGATGGTGATCGAATCAACGTTCCTATGAAGTGCAACCTGGATCGTGAAGATTATACTAGTTGCGTTTCCCCTTCACCTTACCCTATGCTTGAATCTCGAGACGAGATTCTTGTTTAGTGGGGGTGAGTTGTCACATCCCTAGCTTCTGGTAATGCTCTAGGCTAGCTCATGTGTGCATCATGTTTAAATTCTGAAAATTTGAACTGAGGGAATTTTGAAAGC
Source organism: Triticum aestivum (assembly GCF_018294505.1). Classification (NCBI taxonomy): domain Eukaryota; kingdom Viridiplantae; phylum Streptophyta; class Magnoliopsida; order Poales; family Poaceae; genus Triticum; species Triticum aestivum. The sequence continues at coordinate 713 of NW_025287211.1, forward strand.
CTCAAAAACTTAAATAAAAGAGGGGAAAAAACCCTAGAAATCTCATTCATTGCTTCAAAATGCTCTTTTTAAATGTTTGATAATTTTTGGTAAGGATTCTGGTCCCAACCAAAATATTGAACATTTTTAAGGGATTATTTTTGGGACTTTGGATTTAAATCATTAGCTATTTGAATTTGAATTATATTCATATAAATAGAATATAATTTCAAATACCCCCTGAAATATTTTATAAGCTTTTGGAAAAGTCCATCTAGCAATATAAAATATTCAGAGGAGCTTTGGCATTGTTTGAATTATTATTTTAATTCAAAACAGTGGCAAAATAAATTAAATAAAACAAACAGAACAAAAAAAATAAAAAAGAGCAAGCCTACCTGGCCTTACCCGCGCAGCCACCAGA
>NW_025287212.1:0-1115 GCF_018294505.1 Triticum aestivum
GCGATCACATCGACTTTGGAACCATTTCCCACGCGCATCGTCACCTCGTCCTTTGCCAGTGTTCGCTTAATCCGTAGTCCCTGTTTCGAGTTGCAAATATTAGCAACAGAACCAGTATCAAATACCCAGGTGCTACTGCGAGCTCTAGTAAGGTACACATCAATAACATGTATATCACATATACCTTTGTTCACCTTGCCATCCTTCTTATCCGCCAAATACTTGGGGCAGTTCCGCTTCCAGTGACCAGTCTGCTTGCAGTAGAAGCACTCAGTTTCAGGCTTAGGTCCAGACTTGGGTTTCTTCTCTTGAGCAGCAACTTGCTTCCTGTTCTTCTTGAAGTTCCCCTTCTTCTTCCCTTTGCCCTTTTTCTTGAAACTAGTGGTCTTGTTGACCATCAACACTTGATGCTCCTTTTTGATTTCTACCTCCGCAGCTTTCAGCATTGCGAAGAGCTCAGGAATAGTCTTATTCAGCTCGATGACGATCCCCGGACTCCGATCCAGCAAAGTGTCGGGGAAGAGTTCCGTCAGCACGACGGCGTGGTGACGATCTTGATGTACTACTGTCGCAGGGCTTCGCCTAAGCACCGCTACAATATTATCGAGGACTATGGTGGAAGGGGGCACCGCACACGGCTAAGAATATGATCATGTGGATCAACTTGTGTCTCTAGGGGTGCCCCTGCCTCCGTATATAAAGGTTCAAGAGGGGGAGGCCGGCCGGCCATCGTAGGGCGCGCCAGGAGGAGTCCTACTCCCTCCGGGAGTAGGACTCCCCCCCCAATCCTAGTTGGAATAGGATTCGCGAGGTGGGAAAAGAGGGAGAGAGAAGGAGGGGGGCGCCGGCCCCCTCTCTCCTTGTCCTATTCGGACTAGGGGGAAGGGGCGCGCGGCCCAGCCCTGGCCGCCTCTCCTCTTCTTCCACTATGGCCCACTAAGGCCCATATAGCTCCCGGGGGGTTCCGGTAACCTCCCGGTACTCCGGTAAAATCCCGATTTCACGCGGAACACTTCCGATATCCAAACATAGGCTTCCAATATATCAATCTTTATGTCTCGACCATTTCAAGACTCCTCGTCATGTCCGTGATGTCATCCAGGACTCCGAACAAC
>NW_025287213.1:0-1115 GCF_018294505.1 Triticum aestivum
GCTCCTATTTTTAACCCACATGGTGGGCCCATAACCCACAGTTCCACAGGATCGAAACCTGACTCTCCTGTACACCCTGTTGTCAGAGTTATTCCTCGTGCTTGACTATGTATGTAATTCACGGGCCACTTACCTGTTGATCTATTCTGGTATCGGACACAATACTTATTCCCGTTGCTCTGAACCCCTCTCGCACTCTGCTTCAGGCAATGAACGATTGCCTATCCGCTTGAAACTTCTTATCGCACTGTCTTACTTTGCTCTCGATGTGTGTCATTTGTTCAACTCGAGAGATACTCATGAGTTCATTCTTGGGATACCCCCAGATGAATTTCCCTTATAACATCCTATCATTGTAGAGCTGCCCCTTACCTATTCTTAAGTATGATGGAGTTCCCTGAAGAAAGGACGACAACTTCATCATGATGCTTTGGAATAAAGAATTGAAGACATCAACGAAAGGGATTAACTTCTTCGAGAAGATCCGTTAGATTATCGTAACTAGACCTTTCCCCCTTGCTCCCCTCTTAAATCTCGGGACGAGATTTCTTGTAGTGGAGGAGAATTGTGACACCCGGATAATTAGACTACAGTAATCCCAAGCTAATGATGCCACGTCACCTCCATTTCTGTGATTAAACTCACGTTGATTCGGACCCGATTCAAATTCAAATTTAAAACATAGGCAAACAACAAAAGTTTCCAACTTTAAAGCTAAAATGTTCGGAGTGAACTAAATAATGCAGCGGTAATTATGGTGGAGAAACCAAACTTTGATAAAGTGTTTAAAGGCTCTAAGATAATTAAAACAGTAGTTAAAACAGTTAAATACATGCCTATTGAATTTTATAAAATATTAAACTATTTTATTTTCGGTTGAGAATTAAGGTGGCAGTAGTATATCTATAAATACAAATTTAGGTGCTAGTGTTTTTATAAAACTATAATAAAAGGGAACTTAAAATAAAACAGAAAAGAAAATACAAAAGAGAAAAACTAAACAGACAAAAAAAAAGAAAAGGGAAAAGGACCCCCCCTAGCTGGGCCTTGGCCCAGCAGGCTACTGGGCCGCCAGGCCGGCCCAACCGCGCCCGCTACTACTCCCCACCGGGAGC
>NW_025287214.1:0-1115 GCF_018294505.1 Triticum aestivum
GTTCTTGTTTCCCTTGCGCATGCCATCATCTCCATGCTTGTTCTTGCTCCAATGTTCATCCTTCTCCAAGCTAGGCCCTTCATTTGTAAGCAAAACAAATGTATCCAATTTAGGCAGCATCATATTCTCATGAACATTAGAATCATTACCAAGAAACGAAAGTACCTGGTAATTTAGTTGGCGTGCACGAGCTCTAGTAATTGGTCCAGTATGTATAGCAGCAGGGGTTGTGGGTGTAACAATTGTATTGATGTCCTCATCAGGTGCACAGCCAGCTTGGACATCCGGCCCCCAGGCCCCGGACATCCGGCCTCCCACGAAGCCCCGGACATCCGGCCCCAGCCCGGAAATCCGGCGCCTCGATCCAGGAACCACAGAGGCCAAATCACCCAGCCCGGACATCCGGCGTCTTGGCCCGGACATCCGGCGCCTCGGGAAGCCCCGGACATCCGGCCCGACGCCCGGACATCCGGCTCCTCCTGTGTGTGCACAGTAAAGGGCCGACGCCCATGTACCTCTTCGCCCCCTAGACTATATATACTCCTTCCCCTTCCTCTTTCGAGACTTACCATTGGATTAGCTCATTTTGTGTGAGGGCCTTTGCTCATCCACTTGGATACTTCTCCTCGGAGATCAGGACCTCTCCGGAGAAGATCCCCAAGCGGATTCAAGACCCCTCTTGAGGGAAGAACATCAAGGCCTCCTCTCGAAGAAGAACGGTTCCATTGTATCCTTTCCCTTTGTTGATTGTGAACCATGTGTTACCTTATGTGTGTGATGATCTAGCACTCGTGTAATCAATTCTTGTTCGGTTAGTGATTCTCTCTCGTTTCCCTCGTGTTCCCCTTTGTAATTTCCATGCGTTTCTCGTGTTTCCCCCGTGGGATCCCTCCAAACGTGAAAGATCGACTACTTAGGGTTCCGCCCTATATCATCTTGGTATCATGAGCCACGTTGATCACGTTTTTGGAGCCCCTACCCCGTGTTTTCTAGCTTGATTTTGTTGTTTTCGTCCTAAACCCGAAAATCCCCACCAAAAATAGCCCCAAATTTTTTTTTGTGATTTGTTGGTGTGATGAAATTTTGTTGGATTTGGTCCATGGATTTGTGTTGCA
>NW_025287215.1:0-1115 GCF_018294505.1 Triticum aestivum
TAATCACATAGTGATGTGAACTAGATTGTTGACTCTAGTAAACTCTTTGGATGTTGGTCACATGGTGATGTGACCTATGAGTGTTAATCACATGGTGATGTGGACTAGATTATTGACTCTAGTGCAAGTGGGAGACTGTTGGAAATATGCCCTAGAGGCAATAATAAATAGGTTATTATTATATTTCCTTGTTCATGATAATCGTTTATTATCCATGCTAGAAGTGTATTGATAGGAAACTCAGATACATGTGTGGATACATAGACAACACCATGTCCCTAGTAAGCCTCTAGTTGACTAGCTCGTTGATCAATAGATGGTTACGGTTTCCTAACCATGGACATTGGATGTCGTTGATAACGGGATCACATCATTAGGAGAATGATGTGATGGACAAGACCCAATCCTAAGCCTAGCACAAGATCGTGTAGTTCGTTTGCTCAGAGCTTTTCTAATGTCAAGTATCATTTCCTTAGACCATGAGATTGTGCAACTCCCGGATACCGTAGGAATGTTTTGGGTGTACCAAACGTCACAACGTAACTGGGTGGCTATAAAGGTGCACTACAGGTATCTCCGAAAGTGTCTGTTGGCTTGGCACGAATCGAGACTGGGATTTGTCATTCCGTGTAAACGGAGAGGTATCTCTGGGCCCACTCGGTAGGACATCATCATAATGTGCACAATGTGACCAAGGAGTTGATCACGGGATGATGTGAGTTACGGAACGAGTAAAGAGACTTGCCGGTAACGAGATTGAACAAGGTATAGGGATACCGACGATCGAATCTCGGGCAAGTAACATACCGATAGACAAAGGGAATTGTATACGGGATTGATTGAATCCCCGACATCGTGGTTCATCCGATGAGATCATCGTGGAACATGTGGGAGCCAACATGGGTATCCAGATCCCGCTGTTGGTTATTGGCCGGAGAACGTCTCGGTCATGTCTGCATGGTTCCCGAACCCGTAGGGTCTACACACTTAAGGTTCGATGACGCTAGGGTTATAGGGAAAGTATGTACGTGGTTACCGAATGTTGTTCGGAGTCCCGGATGAGATCCCGGACGTCACGAGGAGTTCCGGAATGGTCCGGAGGTAAAGATTTATAT
>NW_025287216.1:0-1115 GCF_018294505.1 Triticum aestivum
CCAATCAAGAACCTAGAGATATAGCTAGCAAACTGAGAAGCACATGCAGAGCAAGAGCAGAGCAGAGCAAAAGAACAAAGCATCAACTTTGTCAAGCGTATGAAATTGCTTAGGTTCAACAGAAAACAAAAATGCCCTGTCAATTTTCAATGCCCTGTTTAATTGACCAAACAAGTGTTTTTATAGGCATAATACAGCAGCACAGTACTCCTAGTGATTCTTGGTGAACTGTGGAAGATTAAAGTACCAGATACTAACCATTTCAATAAATATTAAAATGGCCAAAAAAGGCATCATTTGATGAAGCAAACTTGAAGCAGTAGATTAACCAAAAATAAGCTTAACCCTTTAGATACTAACCATTTTATCTAGTGTATAGTTTCTTTGTTTCAGATAGAACCAAGTTTTATCTAGTAGATTAACCAAGTTTCAGATATTAACCAAGGATCTTCCCTTGCAGAAATTGCACATGCCATTCAGAAAGAAAAAGCATTCTGAAGTAGAGTTCAGAAAAAAATTTGTCATCATCAACTAACGTCTCAGCGACTTCTACTGTTTTTATTTTTTGAATTCTGGACTTCTACTGTTCTGTTATGTTGGGCTGCACGATGCCATACATTCCTCTATGCACTTATAAACTTGTAAGATGTAACCTTTCTAGTACACTACAAAAAGAACAACATGGACGTCTCATGACAGCCGGGAGGAGACTTGGAGTCAAACTACCGCTAGCTTGCTCAACTCCCTATGTTCCGACCTCCACGTACAACAGGTGGTTGCGTGCAAATTCTACCTACTCTTGGAAACATATAGAGTCACAGGGCGTTCCTTTCTTGTTTCTGTTCAAGAACCTTGAGAGGAAAAGACAACAAGTTGATGATTATTATCAGCAAAGACTAGCCAAGACAAACAACGCTATAACTGACTGTTTTGGTTGCATTTGGTTTTTCTAGATGTACAATATCTAAAACTAATGAACCAGGAAGAAAAATGTGAAAAATTGTGAGAGGGGGAGAGGGGGAGAGGAGGAGAGGAGGAGGGGGAGCTCACGGGGGCAGGAGGAGGGTTGGTAGCACCACATTTTCTTGTACAGTTAACCAATTTTCTTGTCGGTT
>NW_025287217.1:0-1115 GCF_018294505.1 Triticum aestivum
ACTGGGCCCACATGTCAGCGACACAAACCAGTCTGAGACACTGACGTGTGGACCCCACTGGCCAGGTTTGACCTGGACCAGCCACGTTGACCTGCTGACGTCACTAATACGTCATGCTGACGCAGTATTTGTTTCTGGAATTTAAATAAATCTTAAATGATTTATTATTTTCAGAAAATGTCCAAAACTTCTAAAATTCATAGAAAATTAACCGTAACTCCAAATTAAATAAATTATATATGAAAAATTATCAGAAAAATTCAAGGAATCCATCTGTACCATTTTCGTGCATGTTAGAACAACTTATAGCTGCTGTTTAGCACAAATCAATTAAATGGCATTTGAATAATCCCATATGGAGTTTGAATTTGAATCTTGTATTCAAACCAACTTCATTTAATCTGTTGCTAGTTGCATTAGCCCAAAACACATTCATTTTTCCATGTCATGATCATGCATCATATTGTGCATTGCATTGATTGTGTTCCCTTCTGTGTTGCCGGTATTTGTCCCCTCTCGATAGACGTGATACCGATGATGTGATCGTTGACACTGATGAAGACTCAATGTTATCTTCAGAAGTGCCAGGCAAGCAAAACCCCCTTGTTCATTCCGATAAAATCCCACTCTCTCGCTCCTGCTCTCTTTTACTGCATTAGGACAACAACGACATATTTGATACTTGCTGCGGTAGCTGAACCCCTTATCCTTTGCATGACCTGTCATTGCCACAGTAAATAGATGAAACCCACTAGCATGAGTAGGAGTTGTTTGAGCCCTGATGTGCCTACTCATTCATGCTTGTTTGTCATGCCTGCTACTGCTTAGAGTTGAGTCAGGTCTGATTCATCGGGGATGAATCAGAGGCGTGTGAACATGTCCTACTGTGTGTGAGCTAAGTGTGTGAACACGTTTTGGTAAAGGTAGCGGTGAGAGGCCATGTAGGAGTACATGGTGGGTTGTCTCATTGCAGCCGTCCTCAGGAACTGAGTTCTGTGTTTGTGATCCATGATTCAGCTACTACCACGCATTGGGCCCGAAACCAATGGACCCTCTCGGCTTCTTGATCACCCTTGTCCTCTGTCCAGGAGTTGCAAGTAGTTTCTGGTGTTTGT
>NW_025287218.1:0-1115 GCF_018294505.1 Triticum aestivum
AGTAGACAGGGCCTTGCTCATCTTCGTGAGGGCAGCATTGTTCACTTTATTCCCTTTGAGGCTTGTGTTTTCGAATTCAGCGGGGAACTTGTATCGTTCGTGCAGCTTCGTGAAGAGGAGGTGGCGCAAATTCCCCCGGTCAGGATGCCTCAGGTTCTCGGTGTTGATCGAGACGGTGCTCCGGACAATGCACCCGAGCTGAAGCGAGTACCCCTTGACTATTCGTTCGGGCGCCGTTGGATTCCCGTTGGAGTCCACTTCAGTAACTTCCTCCTTGAGGGTGCGGAGCACGATCGGGCGCCGGTCCTTCCGTTGCCTCTTCGGCTGGCTGCTATCTGTGCGTGCGCCGCCATCATCAGTGGTGGCATCCTCGGCGGCACCATCAGTGGTGGCATCAGTGTGGTCATCCTCGGCGGCACCATCCGTGGTCTCAGGATCGGTGGGGAAGGCGACGGCCTCATACAAGTGAGGTTGTTCCTCCATCTCCTGGGACAGCTCCCAGAATGCCTTGCCGCCCGAACCCCCGGCCTCATCGTTGTGGGCCATGTTTCTCTCTAAATAGAAACAAAGTTTGGTCAAAAAGTTGGTTATTGTCAAGGAACAAGATCATGGTGTCATCATTTAGGGTTTGTCGACACCGAGGCATCCTAAAATCTAAGCTTTTATCATTGAGGGTTTTTCGACGCCAAGGCACCCTAAAAGCCTAACTTTTCATCATTTCGGTTTTTATCGACACCGAGGCACCCTAAAAGCCATGCATTAGTCACAAGTACGCCGGGGCACTTGATCCTACTTAATTAACTACTAAGATACCCCGGCCCATGCATTAGTCACAAGTACCCCATATGTCCTATTTTTAGCAAAGTCATGCTAAAATTCACGGAAAATTTCAGCATGACCTTTGCTGAAAATAGGACATATGGAGTACCCGAATTTGCTGGAACGGAAGTTAATCGACATTCCAGCAAACTCAAGGGCCTCTCGGGTGGACAAGGCAAAAAAGGCCTCCATCACAACATGGAAAATACATTGGCATGTGGACTGGAATGTGGCTTCATTTAACAACAACAGTTTCACACAGAAAACAGAGCTGAATTCATTGAGATATTTGCATT
>NW_025287219.1:0-1115 GCF_018294505.1 Triticum aestivum
CCCTCGCCCCGAGCCGCCCGACCCCGCCGCCCCTCGCCCCGAGCCGCCGGAGCACGCCCCCGACGAGGTAGCCGCACCTCGCCTCGTTGCCGGTTTTGTTTTAAAAAAAACCGTTTGTTTAAAAAAAAACCTAGATCGTTTTTTTTCGGTTTTGTTATTTTGTGAGCGTTCGCCGACTCGTTCGTTTTAACGAACGCGTTCGTCCGTTTTTCTTTTTCGTCGGATTTTTCCGCGATTATCTCAGATTCGATTTCTGATCGAATCTTCGTTTTTGTTTAACTTTTCGCTCGTTTATCGGAATCAGGCGATTCAAGCGCCTAGAGTTTCGTCTCAAAATTCTCTTTCCGTTTAACCTACTCAAACAAGTTTTTGCTACTGTAAAATTTGACCTAGATCCAGATTAGTAAACGAAGCTTGTTTCTTTCACCGTTTGACTTTCGTTGCTTCGTTCGAGTTGATTCTTTTTGCAAACCGGAGTTCTTAAGTTGAACTTTCTGGTTGGATCTTTCATTCGAGTTTTACCTGTGCATTAGATGAGTACTGATTGTCTGCTTGTTTGTTTGCGATAGAGTACCCGGAGTGTGCCGCTTGTTACTTCGAATCGCTAGGTTTCGCGGATCATCAGCAAGGCAAGTAACACTTTGATCATATACCTTCCATACCCAGTTTTTATTGCATTAGATCTATTCCTCAAACATTGCATGATTAGGAGCTAAATAAATTGTGGGTATTGGGAAGTAGTTGAGGTAGTACCTATTACCTGTTTTGTTTATCAAACCCTTGGGAGTTACTTCTACGTTGCTATTATATTGCCATGCTATGCTCGTAGACGTGGATTGGGTTTGAGAGATTTCCATGACAGATGTGAGATTGTTAATTAATGGTTTACTTAAGGTGGCAACTAAAACTCACATCTGGGTGGATTGAGGTACCTGGGTATTCCAGGATTGCCTGTTTTTCTTTTGGACCGCCACCCAGGTTCAAAGGGATCATGAGATTATTCATGCTAGAAACTTCCGTGTGCAGCCGCAAGCTATTATGGGCTCTAGCATAGTTGACTAAGTTGTGTGAACTCTTACAGTGGTAGACTAGCAGATGTAGGGGAAAGTAGGTGT
>NW_025287220.1:0-1115 GCF_018294505.1 Triticum aestivum
CGGCGCCGTTCGTGAGGGGGGCCACGCACCGAAGACGCGTGCCGCCTTTTCGGACATTCCACAATACCACCCCGCATGTATGAGGGCCCGGTACGACGCTCCGGTGGCATTGCTACCCCCCCAGGGCCCCCGTCCCGCCTAACCCTGTAGCGTTTGACCACGGGATCTAGCCCTTTGACTTTGCACGGACGGGCTTTGACCAGTGGACCTCTCCACCCGGTTGTGTCGGGTCGGCCCAGAGGGACACCGGGGAGCAACATCCGGGCCAGGCCCACAGCTACATCCACTCCGTGTAGACCCGACGCGTCCGTTTCCCCCCTCCGGGTGCCGGCGGCGGCGCCGTTCGTGAGGGGGGGGCACGCACCGAAGACGCGTGCTGGGCGTTTGCAACCGCCTCAACACTTCCAGACTTGTGAGAGGCCGCCTACGCAAGATTTTACGGTATGCTACCCCCCGAAGGCCGCCGGCCACAGTCGTAGACGTGCGAAGAGCAATCCGCGTAGAGGGAAGTGTTCAGATACTCCTCCATCACAAAAAATTATGAAAAATAACCATCAGTCCTATAGCACATGTGCCCACGTTGTGTAAAAAACTCATGATTTTATCGCGCTCCAAGTATTTAATAATATTCACGCTGCATCTTTACCGCAGAACGTCTACCACCGTTTCATTGCCGTCCGTGAGGGGGGCCACAACCCGGAGACGCGTGCCGCCTCTTCGGACATGCCACAACACCACCCCGCATGTATGAGGGCCCGGTACGACGCTCCAGTGGCATTGCTACCCCCCAGGGCCCCCGTCCCGCCTAACCCTGTAGCGTTTGACCACGGGATCTAGCCCTTTGACTTTGCACGGACGGGCTTTGACCAGTGGACCTCTCCACCCGGTTGTGTTAGGTCGGCCCATAGGAACACTTTGGAGCAACATCCGGGCCAGGCCCACAGCTACATCCACTCCGTGTAGACTCGACGCGTCCGTTTCCCCCCTCCGGGTGCCGGCGGCGGCGCCGTTCGTGAGGGGGGCCACGCACCGGAGACGCGTGCCGCCTCTTCGGACATGCCACAACACCACCCCGCATGTATGAGGGCCCGGTACGACGCTCCGGTGGCATTGCT
>NW_025287221.1:0-1115 GCF_018294505.1 Triticum aestivum
ACCACCATACACATGCAAAACTAGTGAAAGCACAAACAGCAGCAGCAACTCGTCTCTCCTCAGGATATTGTAAACATGTAAATCGTTGTTCAGTTTCTAACTCCCAAGTAAGATATATATCAGGAACATATCTACCCTCAAATGGTGGAATATTCAATTTCAGTTTAGGAATATGGACATCATCGCGTACCTGAGGTGGTGGTGCAGGCCTACCATTACGAATATATACCTGAGGTCGACCTGCTGGTGGTGGTACAGGTGGCTGCACGTAGTGTTGATTTTGATCAACCTCATCCTCATAATCTCCCACATAATCATCATCCTCCGCATCAGCAGCAGGAGCCACAGAAGTATCAACAGCAGCACCAACAGTTTGGCCAAACGCAAGAGGAACACGGCTTGCTCGGCGGAGGTCTGCTTCGCGACGTGGAGGTAGTCATTGTTGTTGTTGTTGGAGAGGTGCGTTAGGTGCAGCGGGTGGTGGTGGTGGAAGACGCGCGAGCAATTCATTAAACTTGTTATCGAGCTTTGTTTCGAACGTCTTCTCAAGGCCAGTGATCTTCTCCATGGCCTCTTCAAAACTGTTCAGCACATCTTGCACCTGTTCAGTCATCATTTGCTGAAACTTATCATGAAGCTCCTTGTTTGATAAATTCTCCCAGTCAATCTCGTCGGCTTGTGATCCTGGCATGGTTAGCAGCAATAGAAACACACAAGAATATGATCCTACAGACTACGAACAAGTGGTGGTGGTGGGTGTCACAAATCCGTCAAGCAAATCTCAAATTCTTACCAGTTCTTACCCAGCAGCAGGTGGTGATCGGCAACCGTTGTAGTCAAAAACTCTCAAAGCTTGGATAGAGCGATTACCAGGGAGAGTCAAACGCACGACGTAGATGTATGTGGAGCTGGGAAGGCTTATAATATGGTAGCAAAAAGGGTCAGCAATAATCAATTCAGAGATGCAAAGTTGAATAAACGCTCAACGACGGTACTGTGCTGGTCCTAGGCTAGACTGTGCTAGAGACGCGAGCCTAGAACACTAACAAAATCACGGCGCGGCACGTAAACAAGGGAAAAGCACACTCTGGATTTTTTTTTTCGCTCTTTTTTTT
>NW_025287222.1:0-1114 GCF_018294505.1 Triticum aestivum
CCCCCCGTCGGTGCCGTGCCCGCCGGTGCCCTTCTGGGTGCCGCGGCGCTCGCTCCTGGGCTGCACAGCCCCAGGCCTTGTGCCACTGACCAGGGGGCCCCATGCCCCTGTTAAAAAAAAACGAACGGAATTGAAAAATAGAAATAATTATTTAATTAATTAGTAATTTGATTAATTAATTAATTTGCTTAGTTAACTACCTAATTAACTTTGATTAATTAGCCTAATGAACATATTTAGTCTAATTAAACCTGCTTAGTTAAACTAGTCTATGACGATGGGCCCCATTGCCCTGTTTGACCAGTCAACGTTGACCCAGTCAACAGCTGACTAGACTGTTGACTTTGACTCTGACCCCACCTGTCATACACTATGGCTGGCACTGCACTTTGTGACAATAGTTTTACTGATTAAATTTTGGAGTTAAATAAATCAATATAATCATATAAAACTTTGGAAATTCATATAAAATAATCCGTAACTCGGATGAAAATACTTTCTACATGAAAGTTGCTCAGAACGACGGGACGAATCCGGATACGCGGTCCGTTCGTCCGCCACACCCCCCTAACCTATCGAACTTGCAACTTTCCCCCTCCGGCTCCTCTGCCCGAAAACACGAAACACCGGGGATATTTTCCCGGATGTTTCCCCCTTCATCGGTATCGCCCATCCCTACGTTAGGTCACACCGAACACCGCGTATTGCCTTGTTATATTTTGTGATGCTTTGTTTGCTCTGTATTCATTATTTCTTCCCCCTCTTCTCTCCGGTAGACTACGAGACCGACGCTGCTGCTGACCAGTTCGACTACGGAGTTGACGACCCCTCTCTCTTGCCAGAGCAACCAGGCAAGCCCCCCCCTTGATCACCAGATATCGCCTATTCTCCTCTATACTGCTTGCATTAGAGTAGTGTAGCATGTTACTGCTTTCGTTAATCCTATTCTGATGCATAGCCTGACATTGTCGCTACATCTGTTGATACCTTACCTGCAATCCTAAATGCTTAGTATAGGATGCTAGTTTATCATCATTGGCCCTACATTCTTGTCAGTCTGCCTTGCTATACTATCGGGCCGTGATCACTTGGGAGGTGATCACGGGTATATACT
>NW_025287223.1:0-1114 GCF_018294505.1 Triticum aestivum
TTTTTTTTCTTTATCTTCTTTTTCTCCCTCTTTCCAAGACAAACTAGATAAGATGCAGATTCGATCAGGCGAAGATGTGAGTGACCTCAACTATGATTATGACAATAAATAGTGCGTAGCACATGGTGGAAATTGGTGAATGGGATGGTGGACAGCGGATGGGATAATGATGCAGCGGCTGCGTGACTAATGTGAACAGAACTCGAAACTCTAAAGGAACTAGACACTAAGACCAGCAACTCGACACGGCGATGCAACCGATAATTCAATAATGCAAACAATGAAAAGAAAATTGCAAAGGCTCAGTCTGGCTAGGACAAAGGATGAATAGATCTAACTCTTTTTTGTGGCTTTTTCTTGGACAATAGGTAAGAAAATAAATCTAATCTAGGAAAACTGGAAATTCTCACCGAGCAACCTGAAAACTGATACCACTTGATAGAGGCGAGGGTCCCGATCTTTCGATGAGATGATAACTATCGATTTGGTGGAGACGACTTTGACAATCCGACTACAAACGTGCACGACATTGCGCCTTAGCAATCGCTAAACCAATCTCCTGAGGTTACTGACGACGCCGGAAGCACGGTCAGCCTGACCACGAAGGTCTATTCCTGCAAGCAATCGAAGAACGAGCAAGAATATGATAAAGCAATCTGAATATTGTAAATATATATGAGGTATTGATAATGGTGGGGATCCAGAAGCGGTCTTGGTCTGGTCGTTGGACACAAACGAAGTACACGAAGTTGCAATGGCTAACTTTTAACTAAACAAATCCCAAGGAAAAGCTACTAGATGGATCTACTTATATAGGAGCAAGGGGTGGCGGCCAAGGAGGTGGGAGGACGTCCCAAGGCAGCCTAAAACTAAATCTAGGTCGTACAAGGCCAATGGGCCCAAGTGGAGGTGATGTAACACCTTTGGACTTGTAGTTTGACTCGGATTCTGCTGCAGCATCAGATTGTTTCGTCCACAACTCAACGCTCCGGACGAATTTGAAGGTGATTCCAATTGGGTTGGAAAGTGCACGAAATCTAGTTTCCAACAAAAAAAGAATCACCCAATTCGGAGTCCGTATGAAAAACTTGTGTGCGTTTTGAGTCAGGTGTGT
>NW_025287224.1:0-1114 GCF_018294505.1 Triticum aestivum
GTTTTCGTGGCCAAGGTGCCAGAGGGCAAGGGCTTTGTGGATGGCGACATCGGGGGTACGATCGTCCTGCGGTTTGATGACATCTTTGCTATGTTTAACCTTCATCCGCTGCACTACACCTTCGTTCGGCTATTTTCGCCGAGTATGGAGATGCGGATCATTCGCGACAAGACCCCGGACATCGTGATAGTCGACCCCTTCTACATGCGTGCCAAGATCTTGGGCAGCGCTGGGGACCGGCAAGTCGCGAGTTCTTACCTCGAAGGCGTCATTCTGGCAAACCAAGATAAGGATAACTTCCTCGTGCCTTACTTTCCCGAGTAAGTCCTCCCCTCAACCGGCCCGTAACATATGAATTCTTACTTTTCGATCGTTTTTCTTTTAACATTCCGTGTTTTCTGCAGTGACACACGTTGCACGCTCATCCTCCTAAGCCCCAAATATTCCATGGCCACGTATTTCGACCCGGACCGTCAGTCGAACGTAGACTACACAAATGTCAAGAAGGTTCTTGATGATGTTCTCCCCGGCTACGCCCAATCTGGAGGCACCTTCATCAGGCCTATTCGTAAGTACGGCAAGCACGTGTTCTCCCACAATACGACGTTTTGCTGCGTCAAGCAGCCGCCTGGCGGTCAGAAGGGTGCCTACTACGCCATCCATCACATGGGGCGATCGTACGGGACCATCATCAACTTCTGCTACCGAGTAAACTCCAAGATTGGGCCGCGAGCGTGTCGGCAATCCAGGACGCGGACCTCCGACAAGAATTCTTTCGCATCCAGTCGGAGTTTGCGGAAATCATCCATCAAGATGTCCTTCGTACCTCGGGGCAGTTCTACCTCAGAAATCAACCGTCCAACAGTGACATCGACACAATGCTACAAATGCAGGATGACAACGCCCGTTCTTTCATGACTCCCACGATAGACGGCGGCTTCATCCACGCTCCGGTCCCTTGAGTCGAGTTGTCTAGTTCTGAAACATCGATTGGCTCATGTTGTAATTAAACTTTAATGAACTTGTAGTATGTCTCTTTGGTTTCGAGAGTCGTTCAACTTAGATGTAATCGATGCTATTAATGTCTTGCTTTTCTCTTCCGATCGTTCTGTTG
>NW_025287225.1:0-1114 GCF_018294505.1 Triticum aestivum
CGAGGTGACGATGTGTGTTGGAAGTAGTTCCAAGATTGATATGATCATCATCGCACACTCCCTGTACTTTCGGGATTAGTGTTGAAACTAAATAAGTGTTATTTGGTGTTTGCGTTGAGCATGAATATGATCTGATCATGTTTATTGCAATACGGTTATTCATTTAAGTTAGAGAACAATTGTTGTTCTGTTTACATGAATAAAACCTTTATGGTCATACACACCAACGAAAATGGTTTGTTGGATCTCGATCGTAGTGATACACATATTCATAATATTGAAGCCAAAAGATGCAAAGTTAATAATGATAGTGCAACTTATTTGTGGTACTGCCGTTTAGGTCATATTGGTGTAAAGCGCATGAAGAAACTCCATACTGATGGGATTTTGGAATCACTTGATTATGAATCACTTGATGCTTGGAACCGTGCCTCATGGGCAAGATGACTAAAACGCCATTCTCCGGAACTATGGAGAGAGCAACAGATTTGTTGGAAATCATACATACAGATGTATGTGGTCCGATGAATATTGAGGCTCGTAGCAGGTATCATTATTTTCTGACCTTCACAGATGATTTGAGCAGATATGGGTATATCTACTTGATGAAACACAAAGTCTGAAACATTTGAAAAGTTCAAAGAATTTCAGAGTGAAGTGGAGAATCATTGTAACAAGAAAATAAAAGTTTCTACGATATGATCGCAGAGGTAAAATATTTGAGTTACGAGTTTGGCCTTCAGTTAAAACAATGTGAAATAGTTTCAGTACTCACGCCACCTGGAACACCACAGTGTAATGGTGTGTCCGAACGTCATAACCGTACTTTATTGGATATAGTGCAATCTATGATGTCTCTTACCAATTTACCACTATCGTTTTGGGTTATGCATTAGAGACAGCTACATTCACGTTAAATAGGGCACCATCAAAATCCGTTGAGACGACGCCTTATGAACTGTGGTTTGGCAAGAAACCAAAGTTGTCGTTTCTTAAAATTTTGGGGTTGCGATGCTTATGTGAAAAAATTTCATCCTGATAAGCTCAAACCCAAATCGGAGAAATGTGTCTTCATAGGATACCCAAAGGAGACAGTTGGGTACACCTTCTATCA
>NW_025287226.1:0-1114 GCF_018294505.1 Triticum aestivum
ATCCGTGTCAACCCAACAGCTACTTTCGGAGATACCTGTAATGCACCTTTATAGTCACCCAGTTACGTTGTGACGTTTGGTACACCCAAGGCACTCTTACGGTATCCGGGAGTTACACGATCTCATGGTCGTAGGAAGAGATACTTGACACTTGCAAAGCTCTAGCAAAACGAACTACACGATCTTTTATGCTATGCTTAGGATTGGGTCTTGTCCATCACATCATTCTCCTAATGATGTGATCCCGTTATCAACGACATCCAATGTCCATAGTCAGGAAACCATGACTATCTGTTGATCACAACGAGCTGGTCAACTAGAGGCTTACCAGAGACATAGTGTGGTCTAAGTATTCACACGTGTATTACGATTTCCGGATAATACAGTTATAGCATGAATAAAAGACAATTATCATGAACAATGAAATATAATAATACTTTTATTATTGCCTCTAGGGCATATTTCCAACAGTCTCCCACTTGCACTAGAGTCACCAATCTAGTTACATTGTGATGAATCGAACACCCATAGAGTTCTGGTGTTGATCATGTTTTGCACGCGAGAGAGGTTTAGTCAGCGGATCTGCGACATTCAGATCCGTATGCACTTTGCAAATCTCTATGTCTCCATCTTGAACATTTTCACGGATGGAGTTGAAACAACGCTTGATGTGCCTGGTCTTCTTGTGAAACCTGGGCTCCTTTGCGAGGGCAATAGCTCCAGTGTTGTCACAGAAGAGTTTGATCGGCCCCGACGCATTGGGTATGACTCCTAGGTCGGTGATGAACTCCTTCACCCAAATCGCTTCATGTGCTGCCTCCGAGGCTGCCATGTACTCCGCTTCACATGTAGATCCCGCCACGACGCTCTGCTTGCAGCTGCACCAGCTTACTGCTCCACCATTCAACATATACACGTATCCGGTTTGTGACTTAGAGTCATCCAGATCTGAGTCGAAGCTAGCGTCGACGTAACCCTTTACGACGAGCTCTCCGTCTCCTCCATAAACGAGAAACATGTCCTTTGTCCTTTTCAGGTACTTCAGGATATTCTTGACCGCTGTCCAGTGTTCCTTGCCGGGATTACTTTGGTATCTTGCTACCAAACTTACGGC
>NW_025287227.1:0-1114 GCF_018294505.1 Triticum aestivum
TAGTCTACCACTGTAAGAGTTCACACGACCTACTCAACTATGCTAGAGCCCATAATAGCTTGTGGCTGCACACAGAAGTTTCTAGCATGAATAATCTCATGATCCCTTTGAGCCTGGGTGGCGGTCCAAAGAAAAACAGGCAATCCTGGAATACCCAGGTACCTCAATCCACCCAGATGTGTGTTTTAGTTGCCACCTTAAGTTTAACCATTAATTAACAATCTCACATCTGTCATGGTAACACTCAAACCCAATCCACGTCTACTAGCATAGCATAACGATATAAGCAAACGTAGAAGTAACTCCCAAGGGTTTGATAATAAACAGGGCAATAGGTACTACCTCATCTACTTCCCAGAACCCACAATTTAATTAGATCCTAATCATGCAATGTTTGAGGGTTGATCTAATGCAATGAAACTGGGTAGTAAAAGAAGTATGATCAAAGTGTTACTTGCCTTGCTGATGATCCGTGAAACCTAGATTTTTGAAGTAGCAAGCGGCGCACTCCGGGTACTCTATCGCAAACAAACAAGCATTCAGTAAGCACTCAACTAATGCACAAGTAAAACTCAAATAAAAGATCTAACCAGAAAGTTCAAACTTAAGAACTCCGGTTTGCAAAAAGAATCAAATCAAATGAAGCAACGGAAGTCAAACGGCGAAAGAAACAAGATTCGTTTACTAATCTGGATCTAGGTCAAATTTTACAGTAGCAAAAACTTGTTTGAGTTGGTTAAACGGAAAGAGAATTTCGAGACGAAACTCTAGGCGCTTGAATCGCCCGATTCTGATAAACGAGCGAAAAGTTAAACTAAAACGAAAAACAGATCGGAAATCACGATCGGGAAAAAATCGCGAAAAATCCGACGAAAAAGAAAACAGACGAACAGTTAATCAAACGGACGTTCGTTAACAGCAACTAAACGGTGAACACGTTCTTTAAAACGAACGGACCGGCGAACGTTCACTAACTAACTAAACCGAAAAAATAAACCGATCTATAAAAAAATAAACCTAGGGTTTCAAAATAAACCGAATCGGTTTTCCGGCGAAAACCGGCGCGGCGGCTACCTCGGTCCGGCGGGGTCGGGCGGGGCTCCGGCGGGCTTCG
>NW_025287228.1:0-1114 GCF_018294505.1 Triticum aestivum
TGTGACCTGTGAGTGTTAATCACATGGCGATGTGAACTAGATTATTGACTCTAGTGCAAGTGGGAGACTGTTGGAAATATGCCCTAGAGGCAATAATAAAAGTATTATTATTATATTTCCTTGTTCATGATAATTGTCTTTTATTCATGCTATAACTGTATTATCCGGAAATCGTAATACACGTGTGAATACATAGACCACAATATGTCCCTAGTGAGCCTCTAGTTGACTAGCTCGTTGTGATCAACAGATAGTCATGGTTTCCTGGCTATGGACATTGGATGTCGTTGATAACGGGATCACATCATTAGGAGAATGATGTGATGGACAAGACCCAATCCTAAGCATAGCACAAAGATCGTGTAGTTCGTTTGCTAGAGCTTTGCCAATGTCAAGTATCTCTTCCTTTGACCATGAGATCGTGTAACTCCTCGATACCGTAGGAGTGCTTTGGGTGTATCAAACGTCACAAAGTAACTGGGTGACTATAAAGGTGCACTACAGGTATCTCCGAAAGTATCTATTGTTTTATGCGGATCGAGACTGGGATTTGTCACTCCGTGTAAACGGAGAGGTATCTCTGGGCCCACTCGGTAGGACATCATCATATGCGCAATGTGATCAAGGAGTTGATCACGGGATGATGTGTTACGGAACGAGTAAAGTGACTTGCCGGTAACGAGATTGAACAAGGTATCGGTATACCGACGATCGAATCTCGGGCAAGTAAAATACCGCTAGACAAAGGGAATTGTATACGGGATCGATTGAGTCCTTGACATCGTGGTTCATCCGATGAGATCATCGTGGAACATGTGGGAGCCAACATGGGTATCCAGATCCCGCTGTTGGTTATTGACTGGAGAACGTCTCGGTCATGTCTGCATGTCTCCCGAACCCGTAGGGTCTACACACTTAAGGTTCGATGACGCTAGGGTTATAAAGGAAGCTTGTATGTGGTTACCGAATGTTGTTCGGAGTCCCGGATGAGATCCCGGACGTCACGAGGAGTTCCGGAATGGTCCGGAGGTAAAGATTTATATATAGGAAGTCCTGTTTCGGCCATCGGGACAAGTTTCGGGGTCATCGGTATTGTACCGGGACCACCGGAAGG
>NW_025287229.1:0-1114 GCF_018294505.1 Triticum aestivum
TGGAAATAATGTACCTGCAATGTTTGATCTCCTTTTTATTGTATGCATTTACGCATTTAAATATATTCATTCTGTATCAATGACGTGACACAAATCAAGGTATTTATTCCCTTATGTAGAGTGAAGAATTTGTTCTCAATGGAATCACGGCAAGGTATGACTCGGGGAAAATCAACATAAAAAATGATGAACAAATAATATGCATATAAAAAATATTGCAAAACAATAGGTGCTCGTCAAAAGACACCATACTTAGTCGCATGTTCTATGATCACATGCGTGCATGATATGCGAAAATGAGTCATGCAGCACAAATTAACCTTGTTCAAACCTGTGTGTATAGAAAGTAATATTCGCACTTCATGATGCATAAACAAATGCCGCTCAAATCGTAAATGGTGTTATATTAACCAGATGTCTATAAAATAGACTAAATGAGTGCACTATATAAAAAAATGCATCGGCCCCAAATAATGCTAGCCGGCATCATCGACAAAATAACTAGATATTGGCGAATCTAGTGTAGGCGCATGCACAGTAAAATGGACACGTCCTGCTAATTCTAGGTGAACTGGTGTACCTCCACCCAACCAAAATAAATTGTATGGTCCCTTCATATGGACATACATTAAAAAAACTAAAAGACGACCAGAGTCATAATCTGAGTTTGATCGCACTCGAAATATTGTAGTGCACTTGCATATGCCACCAAAACAAATTAAATATCTGTTATCTGCTCCATATATGTGTATGCTCAAAAAGGTCGCATCTAGCTTATCTTCGCATAAGATGAAAGTTAGATCATGCATCCCCCATACGGCTTGCAAATAGTAAGAAAACATAGATGTCATCTACTCATAAAACAAAGAGTACTACAATTGTTAGTACTAAAGTAGTTGCATTGCACAGAACACGTGCATGATTATATGTCCCATACGCATGCATCATGATGTTTGAAGACTCATTTAACAGATTGGTTAACCATTAAGATGACTTTCTCATACAAAGTAAAGAAAATAAATCAAAGTCTATATATTGGTTAGTCAACAAGGAAAAGTAAGTGAAGTCATTCAAGCATGCACACACGTACTGCCAATACCAGTACGAGTCAAAT
>NW_025287230.1:0-1114 GCF_018294505.1 Triticum aestivum
CCGTCGTCGCCGTCGCCCTGCCCCGCCCTTCGCCGCCGTCGCCCCCTACCCCGAGCGCGCGCCCACTGCCCCGTCGCCATCCTCGCCGCCGACCTCACGGTCCTCCTCACCTTGGTCCGGCCGGCGCCCTCCCTAGCATTTTTTCTTGTTTTTTTCATATATATATATATGCTTGTTTTTTTATATATATGATGATATATATGCTTGTTATCATAATTGTTTTTGTTCATATATATATATGTAATGATTTTTTTATAGAATATGATGTTTTTTTCATAGATGATCACCTATATGATGTATGCATGGATGTGGATGAAATATGATGTTTTTTTGTTCATAGAACATGATGAAATATGAACAATGCATTAGGCAAAACCTTTACTTTTTTCGAAATATGAACATGATGAAATATGAACAATGAAATATGAACAATGATGAAATAGGATGAAAGGAGAAGAAGAGGAGAGGAAGAAGAGGAGAAATAAATAAGAAGAGGAAAAAAGAAGAAAAAGAAGAGGAGAAGAAGAAATGAACAGAGGAGAGAAGAAGAAAAAATAGAATTTTCTATTTTTTCTTCTTCTCTTCTATTCCTTTCTTCTTCTCCTCTTTTTTTCTTCTTTTTTTCTTCGATCTTCTCCTCTATTCCTTTTCTTCTTCTCCTCTGATTATTTCTTCTTCGTTTTCTTATGTTTTATTGGGTCTGTCGTCGTCGATATACCCCTCTCCCGATAACTTCAACACGAGGGGGGGGGGGGTCGATATACCCCCTCCCCGATAATATTATTTTCCCATGTACGTATGTCGTCGTTGTCGATATAACCCCCTCCCGATAACTTCAACACGTGGGGGGGGGTCGATATACCCCCTCCCCGATAACATTATTTTCCCATGTATGTATGTCGTCGTTGTCGATATATATAACTCCCTCCCAGATAACTTCGACATGATGGACGGTCGATATTTATACCCCCTCTCGACCGTGATAACTTATACCACGGGAGCACCCCCCGGCCCTCTCGCTCGACCAAAACTCTCGAGGACACCCAAACCCTAGAAAAAAACGATGTCGGTCTCCTACCCCCTCCCACCGCGCCCCTACCCTTGAAGCGTTGCC
>NW_025287231.1:0-1114 GCF_018294505.1 Triticum aestivum
TTCCATAGTTGTTGAACCCCAAGGCGCGCTTATGTGTAGGTCATCAACACTCATAGATTTGGCCGATTCTGGCCCGTTTCGTGGACTATTACTCACTGTTTTGGGGTCCCGGAGTGATTTCCACGATTAATGAACCCTGGGGTGCGTTTACGTTTCGGTCATCAACACTCGCGGTTTTTATCGATTCTGAGCCGTTTTATGGACTATTACTCACCGTTTTGGGGCCAAAAGCAATTTCCATAGTTGTTGAACCCCAAGGTGCGATTACGTGTCGGTCATCAACACTCACAGTTTTGGCCGATTCTGGCCCGTTTCATGGACTATTACTCACTGTTTTGGGGTCCCAGAGTGACTTCCACGATTAACGAATCCTGGGGCGCGTTTACGTTTCGGTCATCAACACTCGCGTTTTTGGCCGATTCTGACCCGTTTCGTGGACTATTACTCACCGTTTTTGGGCCCTAAAGTTTTTTCCATAGTTGTTGAACCCCAAGGTGCGCTTGCGTGTCGGTCATCAACACTCATAAATTTGGCTGATTCTAGCCCGTTTCGTGGACTATTACTCACTATTTTGGGGTCCCGGAGTGATTTCCACGATTAACGAACCCTGGTGTGTGTTTATGTTTTGGTCATTAACACTAGTGGTTTTGGCCGATTGTGACCCATTTCGTGGACTATTACTCACCATTTTTGGGCCCCAAACGAATTTCCATAGTTGTTGAACCCCAAGGCGCGCTTACGTGTCGGTCATCAACACTCACAGATTTGGCCAATTCTGGCCAATTTCGTGGACTATTACTCACTGTTTTGGGGTCCCGAAGAGGTTTCCACGATTAACGAACCCTTGGGTGCGTTTACGATTTGGTCATCAACACTCGCGGTTTTGGTCGATTCTGACCCGTTTCATGGACTATTACTCACCATTTTGGGGCCCCAAACAGGTTTCATAGTTGTTGAACCCCAAGGTGCGCTTACGTCTCGGTCATCAACACTCACAGTTTTCGCCGATTCTGGCCCGTTTCGTGGTCTATTACTCACTGTTTTGGGGTCCCGGAGTGATTTACACGATTAACGAACCCTGGGGTGCGTTTACGTCTCGGTCATCAACACTCAC
>NW_025287232.1:0-1114 GCF_018294505.1 Triticum aestivum
TCCCCAAAGGTGGCATGTTCCCTACCGAAACCATCAAGCTTGTTGTGAGAAGCTCTGGTTTGTGAGAAGCTTATACCCAAACCTGCCCCAAATGGGACAAAAAATTTACCATGGCATGTCGGGTGCCATTCCATGATAGCATGCCAGGTTTCATAAATTTCAGACGAGTTTTGGCTTTACTAGAATTTACAAACCAGGTATCTCAATGTTTGCGGCCGAGTTGAGATTCATTCCCTTTCCTTGCATGGGACCTAAGCATGCAACCAAGGGCACATATTAGAATTTTCAACCAATTTATATGCATTAGAGCATGTGCATGTAGTTCAAATTTGAATTATGCACATAAATGCATTGAAAACTCAATTAATGCATAAGAAATGTGCTAACGAACACCAAAAATTCCAAAATTTAACACAACACTCATGTTGTTCTATGTTGACACTAGAGAAAAAAATTTAAATCAGGAAGAGCCAACGGCTATCATTTTGTCCAGAAAGGTGAAACGTTCCCTACCAAAACCATCAGGCTTGTTGTGAGAAGCTCTGGTTTCTGACAACCTTATACCCAAACCTGCTCCAAATGGGACAAAATTTTTACGACGGCATGTTGATGCCACTCCATGATAGCATGCCATGTTTTATGAATTACAGACGAGTTTTGGATTCACTAGAATTTAAAAATCAGGTATCTCAATGTTTGTGGCCGAGTGACGGTGGCAGGGTGTTTGACATTCATTCTCATTTCTTGCATGAGACCTAAGCATGCAACCAAGGAGACAGATTTGAATTTTCAACCAATTTATGTGCATTAGAGCATGTGCATGTAGTTTAAATTGGAAGTATGCGCATAAATGCATTGAAAGGTCAATTAATGCATAAAAATGTCCAAATAACCCCAAAAAATTCCAAAATTTAACACAACACTCCAGTTGTTCTATGTTGACACTAGAGCAAAAATTGAAATCAATAAGAGGCAACCTGCCCCAATGAGGCTTGTTGTGAGAGAAGCTCTGGTTTCATCGAGAGCTTCATCGAGAAAGGTGAAACATTCCCTACCGTAACAATGAGGCTTGTTGTCAGAAGCTCTGGTTTGTGAGAAGTTTATACCCCAACCT
>NW_025287233.1:0-1114 GCF_018294505.1 Triticum aestivum
TTTCACGAACGATACGAACTTGTTCTTCTGCTTCCTGAATCATATCCGGGCCAAAGAATTGTCTTTCCCCGGTCTCTGACCAGTTAAGGGGTGTTCGACATCGTCGTCCATAGAGAACTTCAAAAGGGGCTTTACCCAAGCTGGATTGATAGCTGTTGTTGTAAGCGAATTCGGCAAATGGAAGACACTTCTCCCAGTCCATTCCGAAAGAGATAACAGAGGCTCGAAGCATGTCTTCTAGAATCTGGTTGACGCGTTCCACTTGACCACTCGACTGAGGGTGGAAAGCGGTGCTAAAAGAGAGACGAGTTCCCATAGCATTTTGGAAACTTTCCCAAAATCGAGAGGTGAAAAGACTTCCTCGATCCGAGTTAATTTCCAAAGGAACACCATGGAGAGACACTATTCGGGAGATGTACAAATCTGCCAGCTGACTAGCGGTTATACTCTCACGAACAGGTAAGAAATGAGCTACTTTGGAAAGACGATCGACCACGACGAAAATAGCATTATTCCGTCTCTTGGTCCTAGGAAACCCGGTAATGAAATCCATACCAATTTTATCCCATTTCCATTCAGGAATAGCTAAGGGTTGAAGGGTGCCAGCAGGCCGTTGATGCTCTGCTTTTACACGACGACAGACGTCACAATTTGCAATATACTGAGCGATTTCTCTCTTCATCCTAGTCCACCAGAACCTCTGGCGTAGGTCCTGATACATTTTAGTGCTACCGGGATGAATGGTGAGAGGAGATTCATGAGCTTCCTTAAGGATTAATCGCCTTAGGTTGCGCACTTTGGGAACCACTAATCGATTCCCGAAGTATACGACTCCTTGATCATTAATGGAGAAACAATTCGCAATTCCTTTCTGAATGTTCCTCTTGATGCGGGAGATTCCCGGATCTACCTTCTGTGCTTTGATAATTTGATCCGTAAGGGTAGGTTTTGCCACCAAGGTGGAAAGAAAACCTTGAGGTACAATGTGAAGGTTAAGCTTCCGAAATTCCTCATGGAGAAGCGGTTGACTTTGTTGTAACATCAGGTTGTTACAATAAGATTTACGACTTAGCGCATCAGCCATGACGTTGGCTTTCCCTGGGGTGTAGGTTAT
>NW_025287234.1:0-1114 GCF_018294505.1 Triticum aestivum
CGGACTTCTAGGACTTTCCAATATTCTAGCTCCCAGAATATAGATTTCTTCTTCCACATGGCTGCGTGCCCGTCAGCTCCCTTCGGAACTGATTGTCCGCCAGGACCCTTTCCAAAGATGACTTTCAAATCCTTGACCATATCAAATACCTCAGCACCAGTGCGTTCCGCAGGCTTCGGCCGGTGATCTGCCTTGCCGTTGTAATGCTTGCCTTTCTTTCTTACTGGATGAATTTTCGGAAGAAATCGACGATGCCCAAGGTACACGTTCTTCTTACAATTTGGCAAATGTACACTTTTAGTCTCATGTAAGCAGTGCGTGCATGCATTGTATCCCTTATTTGACAGTCCCGAAAGGTTACTAAGAGCAGGCCAATCGTTGATGGTTACGAAAAGCAACGCTCGTAGGTCAAATTCCTCTTCTTTGTGCTCATCCCACACACGGACACCAGGTCTGCCCCACAGCTGTAAAAGTTCATCAACTAATGGCCTTAGGTACACATCGATGTCGTTGCCGGGTTGCTTCGGACCTTGGATGAGCACTGGCATCATAATGAACTTCCGCTTCATGCACAACCAAGGAGGAAGGTTGTAGATGCATAGAGTCACGGGCCAGGTGCTATGGCTGAAGCTCTGCTCGCCAAAAGGATTCATGCCATCTGTACTTAGACCAAATCTTATGTTCCTTGCGTCAGCTGCAAAATCTTTGAACTCTCTGTCGATCTTTCTCCATTGCGTTCCATCTGCGGTGTGTCTCAACTCCCCGTCCGACTTACGGTCCTCTTTGTGCCATCGCAACAACTTGGCATGCTCTTTGTTCCTGAACAGACGTTTCAACCGTGGTATTATAGGAGCATACCACATCACCTTGGCGGGAACCCTCTTCCTGGGTTTCTCGCCCTCAACATCGTCACCAGGGTCATCGCCTCTGATCTTATAACGCAATGCAGTGCATACCGGGCATTCATTCAAATTCTCGTATTCACCGCGGTAGAGGATGCAGTCGTTGATGCATGCATGTATCTTCAGAACCTCTAAACCTAGAGGGCAGACAACCTTCTTTGCTTCGTACGTACTGGCGGGCAACTCGTTATTCTTTGGAAACATATTCTTCA
>NW_025287235.1:0-1114 GCF_018294505.1 Triticum aestivum
GGAAGATAAAAGCTTGTCTGACTTAGTTCGTTCCAAAGGGATATTCTTGTGTAGTGTGTGTTGAAGAAAGATGATATCTTCATCGATTGGTCCCTGTGATCAGTTGCTGGACCTATTGTCTTATCAATCCTTTGATTTGAGTGTGGGCTATCGTCAAATCAAATCAGTACCAACGATGCTCGTAATGTTGTCTTACTCGTGGTTGATCCCTCGAGCATACACCATTATATCTTTTGGGTCTGACCAATGCTAACACTTGTTCTCTTAACTATGGAATTCCTTTTAAAGGGAAGCCCGGAAGAATTGTTGTTGAGCCCATTGACAACATCCTTATCTCCTCCATGATTTTGTTGAACATTAAGCTAGTGTTGGAAACTTTTGAAAGCATTTCTTCATGCTAGTTCATGGAGCAAATGTTCGGATGTAAGAAGTGACTTCCTCCAGTCCATGTGCATTTGATGCAAGTTGCCACCGTGGATTCGAGAAAGTCAATGGTGTTTCCTTTGGAATCATCCCAAATCAGTCATGCATACGTGCGAAGTATTCTGTGGTTCGGAGACTTGCAACCTCCATTCTATATGGGTCCCTAGCACACCAAGCCACTGATTGATTTGTTCAAGATTAATAAGTTCTAAGTGCTAGTCCCGAAGGTACCAGACGGATTTGTACAAAACTTCGATATCCTCGCTGATGGTTCCCCTCCTGAACTCGGTAGTGTTTTATTATAAGACTACTTTGTGGTCATGCTTGTCTTGGACAACGTGTTCACATGTTTGTAGCAGAACCAGCTCATGTTTTGGAGCTTGCTATCGTAGTTCATTTCCCGAGAATCTCGCAACGTCATCTCGTCGACTTGTGTTGCAAACTTCCGTTTTTCTTCCTAGACTCGATGAGTCTCGAATATCCTGACACCAACCAGATCTGAATCTCAGGCAGATATGATGGTTTGGAACATTTCCCAAGAACTATAATATTGGTCTCGCGATAACCGATAAAGTGGATGTCATGGCCAACACACCCAGCCGGAAGACCTGTTATTATAATATCTTGATTGATGAAGTTGGCCACCTTCCCATAAGGACTTCGTAGGATTTACTCTCTAGTTGTGCCTTAT
>NW_025287236.1:0-1114 GCF_018294505.1 Triticum aestivum
CTTGCACATGCTATGTGGATGAAATGATGATATCATGCCAACTTTCAACCTTTGCAGAGTTCATTTGAAATGCTTTTCAATTTTAGGGTCTTATAGCTCAAAATAATTAGTAAATGCATGAAAAATAACAAATGAAGTCAGAAAGGATTGAAAAATGATGATGTGGCTTTGAATGGTGCATTTTGAACACACAAAAAGTCAGGAGTTCAAATAAGTTTTAAAAAATGAAATCCCTTTGTAACAGACGAGTTTCCGTATGAAATCCTGATACTTTGAAAGAGATTGTCCGTTTTGTACACGAAGTGCATCCAGTATTTGTCGGGACCCTCTCAACTTTCTTGCACATTCTATGTGGATGAAATGATGATACCATGCCAACTTTCAACCTTTTCAGAGTTCATTTGAAATGCTTTTAAATTTTAGGGTCTTATAGCTCAAAATAATTAGTAAATGCATGAAAAATAACAAATGAAGTCAGAAAGGATTGAAAAATGATGATGTGGCTTTGAATGGTGCATTTTGAACACACAAAAAGTCAGGAGTTCAAATAGGTTTAAAAAAATGAAATCCCTTTGTAACAGACGAGTTTCCGTATGAAATCCTGAT
Source organism: Triticum aestivum (assembly GCF_018294505.1). NCBI lineage: Eukaryota > Viridiplantae > Streptophyta > Magnoliopsida > Poales > Poaceae > Triticum > Triticum aestivum. Next base: position 607 of record NW_025287236.1, read on the forward strand.
ACTTTGAAAGAGATTGTCCGTTTTGTACACGAAGTGCATCCAGTTTTTGCCGGGACCCTCTCAACTTTCTTGCACATGCTATGTGGATGAAATGATGATACCATGCCAACTTTCATCCTTTTCAGAGTTCATTTGAAATGCTTTTCAATTTTAGGGTCTTATAGCTCAAAATAATTAGTAAATGCATGAAAAATAACAAATGAAGTCAGAAACGATTGAAAAATGATGATGTGGCTTTGAATGGTGCATTCTGAACACACAAAAAGTTAGGAGTTCAAAATAAGTTTAAAAAAATGAAATCCCTTTGTTACAGACGAGTTTCCGTATGAAATCCTGATACTTTGAAAGAGATTGTCCGTTTTGTTCACGAAGTGCATCCAGTATTTGCCGGGACCCTCTCAACTTTCTTGCACATGCTATGTGGATGAAATGATGATACCATGCCAACTTTCAACCTTTTCAGAGTTCATTTGAAATGCTTTTCAATTTTAGGGTCTTATAGCTCAAA
>NW_025287237.1:0-1114 GCF_018294505.1 Triticum aestivum
GGCCGAATATGTGAGTGTTGATCACCGACACGTAAACGCACCAAGGGTTCGTCAATCATCGAAATGACTCAAAGACCCCAAAATAGAGTAATAGTCCAAGAAACGGGCCAGAATCGGCCCAAACTGTGATTGTTGATGACCGACATGTAAGCGCACCTTGGAATTCGACAACCATGGAAATCGCTTTGGGACCCCAAAACGATGAGTAATAGTCCATGAAACGGGCCAGAATCAGCCAAAACTGCGAGTGTTGATGACCAACACGTAAGCACACCTTGGAGTTCAACAACTATGGAAATCACTTCGGGACCCCAAAACCGTGAGTAATAGTCCACGAAACATGTCAGAATTGGCCAAAACCGTGAGTGTTGACGACAGACACATAAATGCACCTCGGGGTTCATCAATCGTGGAAATCCCTCTGGGTCTCCAAAACATTGAGTAATCGTGCACGAAACGGACAAGATTCGGCCAAATATGTGAGTGTTGATGACCGACATGTAAACGCACCCTGGGGTTCGTCAATCATGGAAATGACTCTGAGACCCCAAAATAGAGTAGTAGTCCAAGAAACGGGCCAGAATCGGCCCAAACTGTGATTGTTGATGACCGACACGTAAGCGCACCTTGGAGTTCGACAACCATGGAAATCGCTTAGGGACCCCAAAACGGTGAGTAATAGTCCACGAAACCCGTCAGAATTGGCCAAAACTCTCAGTGTTGACGACAGACACATAAACGAACCCTGGGGTTCATCGATCGTGGAAATTGCTCTAGGTCCCCAAAACGCTGAGTGATAGTGCACAAAACGGACTAGAATCGGCCGAATATGTGAGTGTTGATCACCGACACGTAAACGCACCAAGGGTTCGTCAATCATCGAAATGACTCCAAACCCCAAAATAGAGTAATAGTCCAAGAAACGGGCCAGAATCGGCCCAAACTGTGATTGTTGATGACCGACATGTAAGCGCACCTTGGAATTCGACAACCATGGAAATCGCTTTGGGACCCCAAAACGGTGAGTAATAGTCCATGAAACGGGCTAGAATCGGCCAAAACTGCGAGTGTTGATGACCAACACGTAAGCACACCTTGGAGTTCAACAACTATG
>NW_025287238.1:0-1114 GCF_018294505.1 Triticum aestivum
GCTCCATGATTGCATGCCAAGTTTCATGAATTTCAGAGGAGTTTTGGATTTACTAGAATTTAAAAACCAGGCATCTCAATGTTCTGCCGGCTATCAACGGTTCCCCGGTGTTTGAAATTCATTCCCATTTCTTGCACGGGACCTAAGTATGCACCCAAGGACACAGATTTAATTTTTCAACCAATTTATAGGCACTGTAGCATGTGCGTGTAGTTCAAATTTGAATTATACACACAAAATGCATTGAAAACTCAGTTAATGCATAAAAATGTCCAAACGAACCCTGAAAAATCATAAAAATCACACAACACTCCTGTTGTTCTATGTTGACATGAGAAAATAATTTGAAAGCAATAAGAGGCAATGGATATTGTTTCGTCCACAAAGGTGGGACGTTCCCTACCGAAAACCATCATGCTTGTTGCGAGAAGCTCCGGTTTGTGAGAAGCATATACCCAAACCTGCCCCAAATAGGACAAAATTTGTAGCACGACATGTTGATGCCGCTCCAGGATAGCATTACAAGATTCATGAATTTCAGTCAAGTTTTGGATTTACTAGAATTTAAAAACCAGCCATCTCAATGTTTTGCCTTCAATCAACGGTGCCCCGGTGTTTGAAATTCATTCCCATTTCTTGCATGGGACCTAAGCATGCACCCAAGGACACAGATTTGGTTTTTCAACCAATTTATATGCACTGGAGCATGTGCGTGTAGTTCAAATTTGAATTATGCACATAAAATAAATTGAAAACTCAGTTAATGCATAAAAATGTCCAAACGAACCCCGAAAAATCACAAACAATCACAAAACACTCCTGTTTTTCTACGTTGACACGAGAAAATAATTTGAAAGAAATAAGAGGCAATGGATATTGTTTCGTCCACAAAGGTGGGACGTTCCCTACCGAAAACCATCATGCTTGTTTTGAGAAGCTCCGGTTTGTGAGAAACATATACCCAAACCTGCCCCAAATGGGACAAAATTTGCACCACGACATGTTGATGCCGCTCCATGATTGCATGCCAAGTTTCATGAATTTCAGACGAGTTTTGGATTTACTAGAAGTTAAAAACCAGGCATCTCAATGTTTTGCCGGCAATCAACGGTGC
>NW_025287239.1:0-1114 GCF_018294505.1 Triticum aestivum
AGAAACCATGGCGAGGTCTGAGTGATCGAGCTCGGCCCTGTACTCCTCTCGGAGATGTCCAAGTGCTCGATAGATCGCCACGTCCCTTCCGATGATCCAGTTGAACTCGGTGAACTCAAAGTTGATAGGCTCCGTGTGTCCTCCAAAGGTTCTCCCTGGGATATGCACTTCAATCCTGTAGCGGGTGTCCGTCGGAAGTGCATTGGTTGGCTTCCCGGTGATCGAGGGCAGAGCTATCTTCAGCTTCTTTACCATCTGGACCAGCTTCCTGCCGAAGGGCATCGTCTCATCGGGCTGGCAAAACTCCGGTAGCAAAACTGGGGTGAACTCGGCGGCCATCTAGAATGTTGCAAAGGGGAGAAGAGTCAGAATAGAACAGGGGAGAATTTACGGAATGAAAAGGATTTAAAGTAAATGGTCTCTGCTAATGGCTTTCCGATCCTAGGGGTTACGATCCTACGGTCAGCGTGGGCTCTGATACCATCTCTGTAGCGACCTGACCCAAAATCGGTAAAATCTCTGTGTCTGTACCATCCCAAGATCATGCTGGTACTCACAGTACATCGATAAAGTAATCAAAGTTCAATCACACCTGAATTTTATTACACGATTCTCATATAGAGTCTTTATTACAAGGGAATAAATTCGGCTCAAGGCCAACTCATGAGAAATAAACTACTAATGCTGCGGAAGCGTCGAAGGTAAAGCGAGTCCATCCGACTCCAAAGGGCAATCGCCAAGCGCGGAGCGTAGCCTCACTCCTGATCGGAATATACCTCTGCAACATAAGACGTTGCAGCCATGTAGGTCAGCTTTTGGAATAAGCTGGCAAGTCATGAAGAATAACAATAATAAAGTTACTACACTATATGCATTTTGGCTGTGGAGCTCTAAGTTTCATCATTTTGCGTAAAGCCAATTTTATCCTACTACAGTGGACTTGTTTGCAATTTACTACAAATTGTTGGTAGTTATTGAGATGGTTCCGCCAACCAATATCTCGTTCCCAAATTATTAAGTCATAAACCCCTCAAATTAATTCATTAGTTTCAGTGTTGAGAATTCCGAATACTTCCAAGTTCCAGAGGCTCAAATGTCCGTAACCGGGGACACG
>NW_025287240.1:0-1114 GCF_018294505.1 Triticum aestivum
TTGTTGCAGCTCCCTCCGTCTATTATGACGTGCACAGAACGTTCCTTCACAACTCCCTTGGTATGGAACAAATTGTGCCTCTGATTTTGCTCAGCTTGTGTGACCTGCACACTCAAAACACGTTGAGCAACTAAACATTCATACCTGTCAGCGTCTTCAGGAGCCATGTATTGCGTCTCATGATCAGAATCATCTCCACCATGTTCTTCACGTGTAATAAGAGCCAAAGTCTCCTCATCATAGTCACTAGCGGACTCATATCCACCATCCGCGGTAGCAATCATCACACGCGGAGATTTGCATTCTCTCGCATAATGACCTCCTCCCTTACAACGACGACAAATAATATCACTTGTGTGCCCTGTTGATGCCATGGAAGAAGAAGAACGCTGTGCAGACCCCGCAGGTGCGCTCTTGGCAGATAATGGTGGTTGTGCCTGTTTCCTTGTATCACGGCTGGAGGTGGCACCGGATGGAGGTGTTGGTGCAGTTGAAGTAGAAGATGCACGTGGCGTCCATGATGAAGGTCGGCCTGCAGAAAAGTTAGTTCGCCCCAATGCTTGTCGATCCTGCACTTCACGTTCAGCTTTGCAAGCAAGATGGAATAAACGAGTGATATTAGTATACTCCTTATAGTCTAGAATGGTCTGAATCTGTCTATTTAATCCACCCAGAAAACGTGCAAGCATACCTTCATTCTCCTCAACAATACCACATCTAATCATGCCAGTTTGTAATTCCTGATAATATTCTTCTACAGAATTTTTTCCTTGTCTTAAACGCTGCAATTTTTGAAGCAATTCACGTTGATAATATGGTGGAACCCAACGCGTACGCATAGCAGTTTTCAAAGCAGCCCAAGTAGTTGGAATAGGATATAATCTACAATGTTCAGACCACCATACACATGCAAAACTAGTGAAAGCACAAACGGCAGCAGCAACTCGTCTCTCCTCAGGATATTGTAAACATGTAAATCGTTGTTCAGTTTCTAACTCCCAAGTAAGATATATATCAGGAACATATCTACCCTCAAATGGTGGAATATTCAATTTCAGTTTAGGAATATGGACATCATCTCGTACCTGAGGTGGTGGTGCAGGCCTACCATTAC
>NW_025287241.1:0-1114 GCF_018294505.1 Triticum aestivum
GTATTCTCCGGTTTTCTTTGCTTTTTAATTCTTTGTATGTATTTATTGGTTTGTGTTTTCAACACATGTCTACATTTTCTGAATACATAATCTATATTCATAGCACACATGTGAAACATTTTTCTGCTACACTTTGGACATTTTTCAAAGACCTGGTATACATTTTCTAAAACGCATGTTTTGAATACTTTTTTGAAAACATGTTAGCATTTTTTCAAATACACGTCGTACTTTTTTCATGAAATTGAACATTATTTTAAACTACAGGGACATTTGTTTTACACTGCATAAACATTTTTCAAATTTTCACTGGTTTTTTGACACTTCTGAATATGTCTTTACAATGTCATGTACATTTTGGTAATGGAAATAAACATTTTATTGACCTACGGGAACATATTTTGCCATTGTATCATCATTTTAAAAAATGTCATGAACATATTTTTGAACCGTTGATTTTTTTGCCACGTATATTTTTAATGGTATGAAACATTTTTTAGTATTGTAGAAACAATTTTTAGATTGCATATACTTTTTCAAAAATTATACTTTTTGAACGAGGTTTTTTACCCAAGAGGCCTATTAGCTCAGCTGGTTAGAGCGTCGTGCTAATAACGCGAAAGTAACAGGTTCGAGACCTGTATGGGCCACTATTTTTTTTCTACTTTGTGAAAAACCTCGTTAACAAGGCCCAGACCGCAGGCCGGGGGGTTCGCTCGTTCTGCTCGGGTTATCTTTTTCTTTTTTACCATTTTATTTTGTTTTTTCACCAGTATTCTTTGAATTTTATTTTCTCTTTCACTATAATTTTTTTGCTTTGTGTTTCCACTGGTTTTCTTTGTTTTTTTTCATTGTTTTTCCTACTTTTTTGTTCTCTTTTCTTTCTTTCTTGGTTTTCTTCGTATTCTCCGGTTTTCTTTGCTTTTTAATTCTTTGTCTGTATTTATTGGTTTGTGTTTTCAACACATGTCTACATTTTCTGAATACATAATCTATATTCATAGCACACATGTGAAACATTTTTCTGCTACACTTTGGACATTTTTCAAAGACCTGGTATACATTTTCTAAAACGCATGTTTTGAATACTTTTTTGAAAACATGTTAGCATTTT
>NW_025287242.1:0-1114 GCF_018294505.1 Triticum aestivum
CCCGAACGGAGCCGCCGCCACCGACGAGCCCCCTCGCGGCCACCGCCACCCCCTAGCCTCGCCGATGCGCTCAAAGGCTCCGCCTCGACCCCCTCTTCCTCCCCACCGATCCACGGCCCTCCGGAAGCCCTGGATGCTGCCAGCTTCGCCGTTCCCCTCCTCGGCCACCGCGGATCGCCGCCGTCAAATCCGCCCCGTCCGGCCTCCCTCAAGCTCGCCGTCCACCTCTACAGGGTCTACGTGAGCTCTCCGTCCGTTTCCCCCTCTCTGTTTCATCGTTCGTGCGCCGTAGCTAGGTTATCCACCGCGACCGAGAGCTTCTCGCCGCCGGCCATGGCGTGGCCGTGGCCACAGCCACCGCAGCTCGCTCCCGAGCCCACCGTCGTGCTCACCGCAACCCCAGGAGGCCGCAGCGCCCTTCCGTTTCCCCTCTTGTGCACCGTAGCGCCGTTCCCGCCAACGCCCGAGGTCCGGCAGCCGCTGAGCTCGACGCCGGCGAGGATTACGGCCGCCCTAGCTTCTCCCGTTTGCCCTGTTAGATGCGCGCGAGCCTGGGCATTTCGTAGATGCCCTCCGCCGGCCATTTGGTCGCCGGAGCAAGAAACCCGAAGGCCTCCGCCGCCTCGGCCTCGCCGGCGACTCAACGCCGGCGGGATTGAGTCGTTTGACCAGGGGTTTGACCTCCCCTGGGTCTATGACAGGTGGGCCCCCGCCATCAGGTGATTAGTTTAAGCTAATCACCACCTAATCTAACCCCCTGACACTGACATGTGGGCCCTAGTGCCCCTAATCTTTAATTAAACTAAACTAACCCCCCCCCCCTGTCTAACCTGTGTCACTGACGTGTGGCCCCCACACGTCAGGTTTGACTCTGGGCGACCCAGTTGACCTGCTGACCTCAGCCTTACGCCATGCTGACGCAATATTCCTTTTCTGGAATTTAGTTCATTTTATAAATATTCAGGAAATTCCAGAAATTTGTAAAAACTTCTAAAAATCATAGAAATTCAACCGTAACTCCAAATTAAATAATTTATATATGAAAAATTATCAGAAAAATTCAAGGAATCCATCTGTACCATTTTCATGCATGTTAGAACAACTTATAGCTGAT
>NW_025287243.1:0-1114 GCF_018294505.1 Triticum aestivum
TTAGCGCATATATTTTCTTTAAACCGTAGATACCGAAGGAGGTGACGGAGCCGCGAACTGCACCGAGCTAGGCTCCGACTACTCTGAACCAGGCAAGCATGTTTGAACTTTTGATATGATGAGTGTCTTGGCATGTTCTGCATTTAGTTAGTTTCATGGCATGTCGGTGAGCATACCGATGAACGTTATTTTATGTGATAATGAGGTAAGTGAGTTCGATGATCCATACGTGGATGAATGTGAATATGAATGGCCATGTGTTGGCATGAGGATGGGTACGGTGGCAGTGTTGTAGCATGCCAGTCGTACGCCAGACCATGTGACTTCAGTGTCAAACCATATCGGTCCAGTACCTATCATTTCCTCCCTTGTACTACCACATGTTTTCCGCAAGGAATATGGTTTAGTAAGTTGCAAACCGCTTTCATGGTACACACCAAAGAGGAGAGGCCGTGATGATGGTTCCATGGCCCTAGATTAAAGCCAGTCATCCGGTCAGGGGGCATGGGTGTTTCCGGTTGGGACCGAGAGGGGGGCACCCCTTAGAGCGCGCGTATATAAATTTGATCCCATGCTATTCGAGATTGTGATCTCCCCGTCTCAAAAGTTTTTCTTGGACGATGACTAGGGTGATTCCTAGCATCGAGAGGTAGGATGGGTGTGTACCGGTTAGCTGTGTTTTCTTCCGAAATACCGTAAACGGAACTAGTCCTTCGTGACTACGGAAATCCGTTGGCTGTGGGAAAAAATTTGTACAAACTCTGCAGAGTCATATATTCCTCCAAATCATCTATTCCATGTCAAGTTTCGTTCCATCTTATCCTAATCAATTGTCAGCTTTGGTGACAGAGACTCCGGTGAATCGCATGAATGCTAAGTCCGGTTGAATGATTATCCCTGTGGATGGACTAACCCGTTTATTCTCATGGATTGAATGTTTATTATGAGTATTATTTACTGGTGAATTTTAAAGCCCTTTCTGCGATGTCGCTCAGACGTCCGACTGTGGCATTTCTTTTAAAGCCCTTTCTGCGATGTCGCTCAGACGTCCGACTGTGGCATTTCTTTTAAAGCCCTTTTTGCGATGTCGCTTAGACGTCCGACTGTGGCATTT
>NW_025287244.1:0-1114 GCF_018294505.1 Triticum aestivum
GGCTATACGGACTGTCCTTTCAGATGTTTTCCATCGTCTTTGCTCCTGGCATATCGAGAAAAATATGCAAACGCACCTGCATTACAAGTCACTGGATGAGTTCAGATCGCTCCTGTACTATGCCACCTCTCAAGCGAACTTTGAGCAGAGATGGAAAGCTTTCTATGATAAGTGGAAGACGGATAGAACCGAAGAGTGGCTTGACAGGATGTACAGGAAGAGGAGACTTTGGGCAGCTTCATATCTTTCCGATGGTTTTTTCCTTGGTATGCGAAGTAACCAGAGGAGTGAAAGCCTCAACTCCTGCCTTCACCTTCACCTGGACTACGGTATGACAATTGTTGATTTGGTGGTGCATTATGAGAACTGTATAGTTCGCCTGCGTGAGAACGAGGCGTACGATGACTGCGAGGCATTCCAGAAGGAACCACCGTCGGTTACTGAATATAAGGCCCTTGAGGAGCATGCCACCAAAGTATTCACACCTGCTAATTTCTACATCCTGCAAGATGATTTGCATAAGATGGGTCAGCTGGAGATATTTGAGACGCTCGTGGGAATTGGGCGTCAAACATTCATGGTGACATGGAAGGATAACCACAAGTTCAGGTACAATGTTGTTTATGAACCAGGTAACTCATAACAAACTATTACATGCAGTTGTCTTAGGATGGTTCGGAAAGGGCTGCCATGCAAACACATTCTGCTTGTTCTCCATCATCTGAACTTAACTGAAATACCAAAGTGTTGTGTCATGCATCGGTTGTCCAAACATGCGAGAGATGGGTTGCCTGTGCAGCGGAAGAGTGATATGTTTGGATGGGGTTGGTCAGGGCCATTGGAGAGAGAACGGTATAGTGCAATAACCATTAAAACCGCAGAAGCTGCTCATGTTGCAGCAAATGATCCCTTCTTGTATGACGAGTTGATGAAGTGTCTGGACAACATAATAGCGCAGAAAAAGATTTCAGAGGAGGAACTTATAGGAAGTAGAAGGTATGCTATGCTGAAGAAGGAGGCAAGTCAGGCGCAACAAGTTGAGCCTGGTATTGGTGATCCTCAGAAAGTTTCGATGAAGGGTGCACCTAAGAAGGGGCGGTCGAAGGGGGGCCCC
>NW_025287245.1:0-1114 GCF_018294505.1 Triticum aestivum
CCGCCCCGCGCGTCTCCACTCGGTTGTGTGCGTCTTCACCACTCAGCCGCCCCGCGCATCACCACTTGGTTCTGCACGTCTTCACCACTCGCCCGCCCCGCGCGGCGCCACTCGGTTTTGCACGTCTTCACCACTCGGCCGCCCCGCGCGTCGCCACTCGGTTATACACGTCCTCGCCCCTCGGCCGCCCCGCGCGTCACCATTAGTTGGACATGTCTTTACCTCTACACCCCCAGCACGGGAACGGCTAAGTTACTCATATGGTCAAACCTCATATCACACTCTGTAGCAAGCTTACCTCCTTCGAGCATCACTCGGGGGCTACGCGCGGCAGTTGGCCATGTCACCCTCAGGGGTTACGCCCATTTGGTCAACCTGTTGATCACATCAAGATATTCTTCTGACCATACATGCTCGGTTCGCCGAAGATCTATAAGTGAAGCACGTCCACTTAGATAAATACCCCTTTTCATGCAAAAGGGTAAAAATGAAGCGCCATCGCTGAATCGTACAGGCGACCTTACTCATCGTTCGTACAACCACCTCGTTACGCATCCATCCGATTGATTCAATTCCAGACAAAGATATTTGCCATGCCAACTGCATGGAGGTTTACCGAGAGACTTAAACCCTCTGCCAGACTCATCTAGTCCGACAGAGGCTCGGGGACTACACCCAGTGGGTGCACTCAGCGTGCCCCCACTGGAAGAGGACTCAGAAAGAAACATTTTGCTCGATGCAAACCCATCTCCAGTATTACTCGACCTCCGAGTCAGAGAAGAACAAGTTCGATCAGTACCAGCTAAGAAGAGTTTTAGTTCTCTCATACTCCCGCCTACTGCCCGCAGTCGACAGCAGTCTCGGGGACTACACCCAGTGGGTGCACTCATCGTGCCCCCACTGGAATGGTATCCACTCGGAACGGTCCGCCCAACCCGAGTGACGGCCAAACAACAATAAAAAGACAGGCTCTAAGACTCCCGCCGACTGCCCGCAGTCGACAGCAGTCTCGGGGACTACACCCAGTGGGTGCACTCAGCGTGCCCCCACTGGAATGGTATCCACTCGGAACGGTCCGCCCAACCCGAGTGACGGCCAAACAACAACAAAAAGA
>NW_025287246.1:0-1114 GCF_018294505.1 Triticum aestivum
GAACTTAAGTAGAAGGCCTTAAGAATTACCTTCATGTACTGCTCCTTACTCAGGAACTTATCGCGGCACGCCGGCTTGGTCTTCTTGATACCACGCAAGGCGTAGTAGTCTCGAACAGCCTGCACCCGAGCCTCGTGCCGTAAGTTCTGGAGTAGGCGCTTGCAGACGTTCTCGATAACATTTGCGCACTCCTCCTCGTATCCCTCCTCACACCTGTAGAATGTCTGCAATCAAATGAGACAATATTGATTAGTACAATTAATAACTAGCTAGTTGAAGATTTTGAAATGTGTAAAGGAGAAATTACCCAGAACGTCCTGATCACCATGTCTGCCCTCGTGTCGCACACGACACCGTCGATAATGACATCCGGCGGGGCCGGGGCAGCCACGTAGTGCTCCCAGCTCAACCCAAGCTCTGGAAGCCGACCCTCACCAGGCAACGTGACAAACCCCGGAAGTTTTGCCGGCAAAGAACTCCAAGGACGGAGTTGGGCCGGCGGACACTATGATGGTGGTCCCAACCCCTGCAGCATGACAAGGCCAACGCATTAGTTATTTGAAGAAACGTGAATGCAGAAGGTACAAAAATATTAAATGCACTTACGTACCTCTCCCCATCAGGGAAGATCAACCACCTCTGCTCGCGAGTCGCCGGCACGGACGGGAGCCGTGTAGCACCACGCTGGTAGACGGTGCCACCCTCCTCCTCAAGATCAGTCGGCTCCCCGCCATCATCAGCATGGCCACTCGGCTCCTCGGGCTAATCCGGCCAGGTACCCCATCCGGACGTGTGCTCCTCCGGGGTCTCGTGGGCCGAACTCTCGTGGGCCGAAGGCCAGTCGACCCGAGGCTCGTGGGCCCAAGACCCGTGGACCGGAGGCTCGTGGACCGGAGTCCGTGTAGCCTCCTCCTCGGACGAGTCCACCCTAGCAGTCACGTGCTCGGGTGAAACAGCTGGGGGTGGCGGCGAGGAAGGCTCCCTAGCAGTCACCCTACCTCCTCTCCCGCGACCACGTGCCCCACCTCCTCTCTTCCTACCTCGTCCCCTGCTGGGCACCGCGGTGGACGAAGAAGGGCCCGGCGGTGTGGACATACTGTCCAGCAACGCTCGG
>NW_025287247.1:0-1114 GCF_018294505.1 Triticum aestivum
CCAATGTCCCATGGCCAGAGGGTTCTTTCCCGGAGGTATCCGATGTATGGCAGTGGAGGTGGTTTTACGCCACGGCTCTCAGAGGCACAAAGTGGGTGGCCGCCCCCGAGTTCCGCTCGGGCGATCCATCACAATTGGCATCATGGATCGACGTAGGACGGAATTGGGGGCCCGCTAGTGATGTACCAATACTGCAGAGCCGTATCCTGGAGCTTCTTGAGAAGGACATTAACCTTGTCAGCATAATTCAAGTAATGATAATCCGACAGATATTGCCGTGCAAACGTCGGCCTCTCCGGATGTGGGAGTTCAATCCAGAGGGTCCGCAGACTATTAAGCACTTCTTCGGCCTGAAGCTCAAAGGGATGTGTAAATTATTCTTCGGACCACAAGTAAAGTGTCCGGACACCACCGAGGATGCGGGCCTAAGCTGCAATCGCCTAGATACCCAAGTAAGTAACCTTGAAACCGGACACTTAGTTTATATTTGTCATTATTCTGAAAATCCTCCGTGGCCAGGAATGGCTCAGCAAGGCAGAGAGAATCAGGTGTCCAGCACCACTTCCTAAAGGCTCGCCCAGTCCAACCATTGCCAAGATACTTGGCCGGGTGCTCGGCAAAATGCCCTCAGGGAAAGACGAAGGGAAGAACAGACAAGCCAAACTTCACACACTGCGCATCCAAACCAGGGGAATTGCTACCTCCCCGAAGGAGGATTGTCGGGAAGGCGAGTCTAAAGCCTCTGCCCCGCGTGGGAAGAAGAGGTCCGCCTCCGAAGACTTGGAGACGGAGGTGCCCAAGCAAGGGAAGAAAGCGTCACCACGGGGCCCTGCCCCGAAGGGCGTCCTCACCGCGTCCTGCCCGCCAACAGGCCAGATCGCCACCGAGCCGTAAGTTAACTGTAAATTCGGAGGTACTACTTTTCTCCGAGTACACTAACTAGGATCCATTCTTTGCAGTCTGGCTAGCAGCTCTTCTCAACAGATTTCCTCTTCGGGGGATCTTCCTCCAGAGATGATGGAGAGTGAGACTCCACCAGCCTCTCCACCTCATGAGGCCGGCGACACCGAGGTGTCGTCACGGAGGAGTCCGGATCTGCCGAAGCGGCCCTGAG
>NW_025287248.1:0-1114 GCF_018294505.1 Triticum aestivum
ATATATATTACAATGCAAAGTGTCATGAAGATAGCAAGCTAGATACAATGCAAAGTTTCATCAAAGGAAAAGCAAGCACTCCATCATAGCAAGCTAGCTTCCATCAAGTGAATGAAATCTGGAAAATGGTAAATAAGAAAGTTAGAAATAGGTGACTAGAACAAGAAGAAGACTAGAACAAGAAGAAGACTAGAACAAGAAGTATATGTCATTTATGAGCTAACTTAGGTGAAATGGATCATATATGAGCTAACTAAGTTGAAATGGGTTGTTTATGAGCTAACTTAGTTGAAATGGATCATTTATGAGCTAACTTAGTTGAAATGGGTCGTTTATGAGCTAACTAAGGTGAAGGGCATCGTTTTTGAGCTAAGTAAGGTGAAATGGGTCATTTTGGAGCTAACCTAGGTGAAATGGGTCATTTTGGAGCTAACCTAGGTGAAATGGGTCATTTTAAAGCTAACGTAGGTAAAATGGGTCATTTAGGAGCTCATCTACGTAAAATGGGTCATTTTAGAGCTAATTTAGTTGAAATGGATCTTTTTGAGCTAACTTAGGTGAAATGGATCATTTAAGAGCTAATTTAGGTGAAATGGATCATTTTTTAGCTCACTTAGGTCAAATGGATTGTTTATGAGCTAAATTAGTTGAAATGGATCGTTTATGAGATAACCTAGGTAAGATGGGTCATTTTGGAGTTAACCTAGGTGAAATGGGCCATTTTAAAGCTAACGTAGGTAAAATGGATCATTTAGGAGCTAATGTAGGTAAAATGGGTCATTTTTGAGCTAACTTGGATGAACTGCATCATTTATAAGCTAACCTAGGTAAAATGGGTCATTTTGGAGGAAAATAAGCTAACTCTAGGTCATTATGGTAAGCATATTGGAGGAAATAAAGCTAAGTCTAGGTCTTTATGCATTTGTTAAGCAAAACACTAGAGAAACTTACCGTGATCAGGGAGGTGTAGGAGCGGGGTGGCTAGTGCCGCTACCTGGAGAAGGATCGTGCGATGCGTTTCTGGAGTTAAGCTGCACCAAAGATCATTTCCAATGTCTCGTTAGCATTACGACACTCAAATGTTAAGACTACCAAGTAATGTCCATTCAAACTA
>NW_025287249.1:0-1114 GCF_018294505.1 Triticum aestivum
GGACTCGCACCACTGCTGAGATGCTCGAGGATAAGGACCGTGAAAATCGAGCCTTGAGGCTAGAGCTTTTCAATACCCGTGCTGACCATTGGGCCACGTTGACTCGGTTTGCACCGGCGGTGCAAGCTGGATATTCGGATATGCGCGATCTCTATCCTGTGAGATCTGCTCTGCCAGACGTGATGGGTTGGCGTGATGTAGGAGGCATCACCCCACCTCGCGGTCCCCGCAGGCCACCATCTGTTGGTCCAAGACCTCATCCTAGCCCCTATGGTCCGCAAGCTCCGCGAGATCGTCTGTTCCCGGATGATCATGTTGAGATTCCGGGCTATGGAGGTGACTTCTACGAGGACTACTACGGATCGGTCTGAGTTAGTGGTAGTATCACTAGTTCGTACTAGCGGTGTCGTCTATCGTCCTGCGTGACTCGTGGGATATGACCTAGTTGTACCGCCTTCCGGAGGTGTAGAAAAATAATGTATAGGAGCTTGGGATGCCTCCGATGAGATGTAATCCTATTTTCACCGTAATAGTACCTTGTTTGGTCTTGTACTAAACCTTGTATGTTGTGTATGACGATGGAATAAAGAAGCAGTTCCTGTATCTACCATGTCATACGGATGATCATCTTGCATTCCGAGTTATTCCTTACATTCTGTATCCTATGTCGGAATCTTATCATTCTGACTAAATCATTGTCTTGTTTACCTAGGATGGTCAACACGCGCACTAACCCTGCTCCCCAAGAGCAGGCCAAAGGCAGTGAAGTCAGGAATGCAAATCTGCCTCATCCTCCTTCCCTAGTCGAGGTTATGACGGAAGCCGAAAGAAACAAGCGGGAGACCAACCGTTTGTTGGAGCGTATTGAACAGAACACAGCACACCATCATAGGACTAACGTGGTGTCACTCAGTGATTTCATCAAGTTACATCCACCCATGTTCCACCACTCCGTCGAGCCTCTCGACGCTGATGACTGGCTTCGCAGTATTTCTCACAAACTGCGCTCCACGCTAGTAGCCGAGGCTGACAAGGTCACCTTTGCTGCATATCATCTTGAAGGTCCCGCCAGTCTCTGGTGGGAGAATTATGGATCCATGCGCCCAGCGGGCCA
>NW_025287250.1:0-1114 GCF_018294505.1 Triticum aestivum
GTGGGATCCTCCCTGACATTAGCATTTTTCGTTTCCTGTGGCACATGAATGTGCTTTTGTGGAGAATGTTGAAGAAATCATTTTTTATGCCCGGGTAATTTATGTGTAAACAACATGATAACTTACGTTCAACTAGCATGGTAACTTGTGTTGCACATGCGTGGCACTTTTTTACCAACGAAAAATTCGTTGGAACATAGCAACGTGGGATCTAGTTCCGAAGTTCTCGTTGCAACGAATATTTTATGTGAAAAACAATTTTTTGATCAAAGCGACGTTTGAGCTATAGAACATTTTGAAATTTTGAAATAAGGAGAATCTAGAATGGCACCATAGTTTCATCATCTAGTATATATATGCATGTGCACATGGAAAGAAAAGCTGGAAGACCATCTTTTCGTATCAGGTAATTACTATGAGAACATTTTGGTAACTTATGTGTTGCAGTCGTGATAACTTATGTAGTACATGTCTGGTAACTTTTTACCCGAAAAAAAGTCGTCGAAACATACCAACATGGGATCTAGTTTCAAAGTTCTCATCGCGACGAATCTTTTATGTGAAAAGAGTTTTTTGATCGGAGCGACGGTTTGAGCTAGAAAACATTTTGAATTTTGAAATTTGATGGAATCTTTGCTGATGTCTGCAATTCTGTCCTACATGCATGCATGCATTTTTTTGAAGGTATAAGCATGCAGCGTGCGTTCATTTTTCTCATCCACGTCAGACACATTTAAGAAAAGAAAGGAGGTCTTCTAAGCGAGGGTGATCGATGAAATATTGGGATCGTACGGATCTATTACTAACAACCGCACGGTACGACGTTAGTCGCGTCCTTAAAACAAGTGTTCCTGTTTCGAAAAATACTTAGAATCTCCAAATTTCTTCACGTCTTCAAAAAATGTTTGGGCCTACTTTGGCAGCGTAGTTTTTCTAAAACTGTAATATTGCAAAACCTTGGTATTCCAACTAGTACGATACTGCATCACCATGGGAGATGTGTTTGCATGCTCTGTGCATCACTTGATGCGGACGCCGAGGGTTTTTCCTCCTTTTCGGGAAAAGATCTCATCTCTCGAGGAAGAAGATAGGATAGGATTTTTCCTCCATGTAC
>NW_025287251.1:0-1114 GCF_018294505.1 Triticum aestivum
TTTTTCATGCATTTACTAATTATTTTGAGCTATAAGACCCTAAAATTGAAAAGCATTTCAAATGAACTATGAAAAGGTTGAAAGTTGGCATGGTATCATCATTTCATCCATAGAGCATGTGCAAGAAAGCTGAGAGGGTTAAGGCAAAAACTGGATGCACTTCGTGTACAAAACGGAAAATCACTTTCAAAGTATCAGGATTTCATACGGAAACTCGTCTGTTACAAAGGGATTTCCTTTTTTAAAACTTATTTGAACTCCTGACTTTTTGTGTGTTCAAATGCACCATTCAAAGCCACATCATCATTTTTCAATCCTTTCTGACTTCATTTGTTATTTTTCATGCATTTACTAATTATTTTGAGCTATAAGACCCTAAAATTGAAAAGTATTTCAAATGAACTGTGAAAAGGTTGAAAGTTGGCATGGTATCATCATTTCATCCACATAGCATGTGCAAGAAAGTTGAGAGGGTTACGGCAAAAACTGGATGCACTTTGTGTACAAAACGGACAATCTCTTTCAAAGTATGAGGATTTAATACGGAAACTCGTCTGTTACAAAGGGATTTCATTTTTTAAAACATAATTGAACTCCTGACTTTTTGTGTGTTCAAAATGCACCATTCAAAGCAACATCATCATTTTTCAATCCTTTCTGACTTCATTTGTCATTTTTCATGCATTTACTAATTATTTTGAGCTATAAGACCCTAAAATTGAAAACCATTTCAAATGAACTGTGAAAAGGTTGAAAGTTGGCATGGTATCATCATTTCATCCACAGAGCATGTGCAAGAAAGTTGAGAGGGTTACGGCAAAAACTGGATGCACTTTATGTACAAAACGGACAATCTCTTTCAAAGTATGAGGATTTCATACGGAAACTCGTCTGTTACAAAGGGATTTCATTTTTTAAAACTTATTTGAACTCCTGACTTTTTGTGTGTTCAAAATGCACCATTCAAAGCCACATCATCATTTTTCAATCCTTTCTGACTTCATTTGTTATTTTTCATGCATTTACTAATTATTTTGAGCTATAAGACCCTAAAATTGAAAAGCATTTCAAATGAACTCTGAAAAGGTTGAAAGTTGGCATGGTATCATCATTT
>NW_025287252.1:0-1114 GCF_018294505.1 Triticum aestivum
CCGCGATTCTTCCGATCGTGATTTCAGATCCGATCTTCTTTCTAGTCTATCTTCTTGCTCGTTTATCGGAATCAGGTGATTCAAATGCCTGGAGTTTCGCCTCGAAACCGCCGTTCCGACTAACCAACTTAAACTAAGTTTTGTTACTGTAAAATTTTGACCTAGTTTCAACTTGCTAGAACCGAGTTGTTTTCTTTCGTCGTTTGACTTTCGATGCTTTATTTGATTCGATTCTTTTGCAACCAGGGTTCTTAATTTGAACTCTCTGGTTAGATCTTTTATTCGAGATTTCCCTGTGCATTAGATGAGTACTTATTGTATGCTTGTTGTTTGTCTGCGATAGATTACCCGGATTGCGCCGCTTGTTACTTCGAAACCCTAGGACTCGCGGATCATCAGCAAGGCAAGTAACACTTGATCATATCTTTCCTACTACCCAGTTTTATTGCATTAGATCAAACCCTCAAACACTTGCATTGTTAGGATCTAATTAAATTATGGGATGGGAAGTAGATGAGGTAGTACCTATTACCTGTTACTTATGAAACCTTGGGAGTTACTTCTACGTTTGCTTATTATGCTATGCTATGCTAGTAGACGTGGATTGGGTGAGTGAATATCCATGACAGTTGTGAGATTGTTAATTAATGGCTTATCTAAGGTGGCAACCTAAACACACATCTGGGTGGATTGAGGCACCTGATGTCTATCAGGACTTGCCTGTTTTTTTTTGGACCGCCACCCAGGCTCAAAGGGATCATAAGATCTTTCATGCTAGAAACTTCCGTGTGCAGCCACATGCTACTATGGGCTCTAGCATAGTTGACTAAGTTGTGCGAACTCTTACGGGGTGGACTAGCAGATGTAGGGGATGTAGGTGTACCGGTCTACCCCACATGTAAGGTGCTAGTGCTTCTGAAAGACTATGTCTCGGTCATCCGTTTCTCAAACACCATGTAGTGCGAGAAAACAAACGGAGGCGATCGAGTCATGTGGGGAAAAGTGCGCAAACCTCTGCAGAGTAACAAACTAATCATGATTAGCCGTGTCCCCGGTTATGGACATTTTGAGTATCTAGTACTTGAATATCTTTGTGAATCTCAACATGTTACCT
>NW_025287253.1:0-1114 GCF_018294505.1 Triticum aestivum
CTATTCCAACTACTTGGGCTGCTTTGAAAACTACTATGCGTACGCGTTGGGTTCCACCATATTATCAACGTGAATTGCTTCAAAAATTGCAGCGTTTAAGACAAGGAAAAAATTCTGTAGAAGAATATTATCAGGAATTACAAACTGGCATGATTCGATGTGGTATTGTTGAGGAGAATGAAGCTATGCTTGCACGTTTTCTGGGTGGATTAAATAGAGAGATTCAGACCATTCTAGACTATAAGGAGTATACTAATATCACTCGTTTATTCCATCTTGCTTGTAAAGCTGAACGTGAAGTGCAGGATCGACAAGCATTGGCGCGAACTAACTTTTCTGCAGGCCGACCTTCATCATGGACACCGCGTGCATCTTCTACTTCAACTGCACCAGCACCTCAATCAGGTGCCTCCTACAGCCGTGATACAAGAAAACAGGAACAACCACCATTATCTGCCAAGAGCGCACCTGCGGGGCCTGCACAGCGTTCTTCTTCTTCCATGGCATCAACAGGGCACACAAGTGATATTATTTGTCGTCGTTGTAAGGGAGGAGGTCATTATGCGAGAGAATGCAAATCTCCGCGTGTGATGATTGCTACCGCGGATGGTGGATATGAGTCCGCTAGTGACTATGATGAGGAGACTTTGGCTCTTATTACACGTGAAGAACATGGTGGAGATGATTCTGATCATGAGACGCAATACATGGCTCCTGAAGACGCTGACAGGTATGAATGTTTAGTTGCTCAACGTGTTTTGAGTGTGCAGGTCACACAAGCTGAGCAAAATCAGAGGCACAATTAGTTCCATACCAAGGGAGTTGTGAAGGAACGTTCTGTGCGCGTCATAATAGACGGAGGGAGCTGCAACAACTTGGCTAGCATGGAGATGGTGGAGAAGCTTTCTCTCACCACAAGACCACATCCACATCCTTACTACATCCAATGGTTCAACAACAGCGGCAAGGTTAAGGTAACACGTACTGTTCGTGTGCATTTTAGTATCTCTACATATGCTGATTATGTTGATTGTGATGTGGTACCTATGCAAGCATGTTCCTTATTACTTGGTAGACCATGGCAATTTGATAAAAATTCTGTACACCATGGTAG
>NW_025287254.1:0-1114 GCF_018294505.1 Triticum aestivum
AAAACGACGTGTGTCATTAGATTTTCTCGTCTCCCTGACAAGAAAGTCGGATATGTACGCACACAAATAAAAAAACAATGCTTCGCCATATCCGATTTAAGTTTTTCCGTGCATGGTTGTAGCTTTCTCAGGTGTTGGTTTCAGCTTTGCGGTCGCACAGATCTGGTTGTAGCACACACGCAGCAAAAAGCAATGATGATTCCAACAAAAATTACAACCGGTTCCAGCAAAAGATCTGTCCGGTTGTAGCATTGGCGGGGCAGCATTTTGAGGTGCGTGGGGGAGGAGATGCTTGCAGCTTTGAGAGAGGGGGTGCTCGCAGAAGTAGCAGGAGGTCGTGCTAACCGACGAGCTCACTGTGCGTAACGTGAGAGAAAAGACCTCACAATGAGGCAAGAGGAAGAAGAAAGCAGAGAAAAAAAAGAGTTGCAGAGAGGAGATTTTTTTTTTGAGACGGACACAGAAGAGATTCCTCCTGTATATATGTGGTTCTCCCTAGCTTAGCTTCTAGCACTGCTCTGAAACGTTTTGCCTTTGCGATAACAAACATTAGGCATGCATCTACAGGAAGGCGTGCGTCAAGGCAAAGGTCCATGTAGGTGCTGTAGTCTTTTACTTTGCGGTAAATAGAGAGATTTATTCAATGTGCATAAGGTTACGATCGGCCTGTACAAGATAAACTAAAATCCGGACCATGTTGCAACCAACAAGCAGTGCTACGGGCTGTACGAGCATAATTGGGCAGACGGTGTGCTACACTATTTTGGTCTCTGAAAAGCTTCCGAGGTTTAAACTCCCTAAGTACTAAGAAATTCTTTATCTCCTTAACAAAATTGCCAACTTCAGATTTTAGCAAGATGTTTCTGAAAGAGAAGATAACGCAACCAAAGAATCCGAAGCGAAGATGTAAGTGCTGTACTCACCATCTATTTGAGCTCTCCATTTGTCGTGTTCTTACGTGTTCCACTTCATATTAATAGGCCGGAGCACATCGGTCCATGTTGACTGCCGGTTATTGTATTATTATTTCTATCCATAAGTGAACAAATTAATCCCTAGCTCCGTTTTGAAATATCTGAAGTTTCAGATGTACTAAGTTAAAAATCTTTAAGAC
>NW_025287255.1:0-1114 GCF_018294505.1 Triticum aestivum
TTTTTTTTTCCTCACACTTTTTTTCTTTCTCTTTTTTTCTGACTTCTTTTTCTTTTTTTTCTCTCTTTTTTTTCTCTATCTTTTTTTTCTCTCCCTCTTTCCAAGACAAACTAGATAAGATGCAGATTGGATCAAGCGAAGATGTGAACGACCTCAACTATGATTGTGACAATGAACTATGAGTAGCACATGGTGGAATTTGATGGATGGTGTGGTGGACAGCAGAAGGGATAACGATGCAGCGGCGACGTGACTAATGTGAACAGAACTCGAAACTCTAAAGGAACTAGACACTAAGACCAGCAACTCGACACGACGATGCAACCGATAATTCAATAATGCAAACAATGAATAGAAAATTGCAAAGGCTTAGACTGGCTTGGACAAAAGGATGAATAGATCTAACTTTTTTGTGGCTTTTTCTTGGACAATAGGTAAGAAAATAAATCTAATCTAGGGGAAACTGGAAATTCTCACCGAGCAACCTGACAACTGATACCACTTGATAGAGGCGAGGGTGTCCCGATCTTTCGATGAGATGATAATTATCGATTTGGTGGAGACGACTTTGACGATCCGACTACAAACGTGCACGACGTTGCGCCTTATCAATCGCTAAACCAATCTCCTGAGGTTACTGACGATGCCGGAAGGACGATCAGCCTGACCACGAAGGTCTATTCCTGCAAGCAATCGAAGAACGAGCAAGAATATGATAATGCAATCTGAATATTGCGAATATATATGAAGTATTGATAGTGGTGGGGATCCGTAAGCGGTCTTGGTCTGGTCGTTGGACACAAACGAAGTACACGAAGTTGCAATGGCTAACTTTTAACTAAACAAATCCCAAGGAAAAAGCTACTAGATGGATCTACTTATATAGGAGCAAGTGGTGGCGGCCAAGGAGGTGGGAGGACGTCCCAAGGCAGCCTAAAACCAACCCTAGGTCGTACAAGGCTCATGGGCCCAAGTGGAGGTGATGCAACACCTTTGGACTTGTAGTTTGACTCAGATTCTGGTGCAACGTCAGATTGTTTCGACCATAACTCAATGCTCCGGACGAATTTAAAGGTGAATCCAATTGGGTTGGAAAGAGCACGAAATCTAGTTT
>NW_025287256.1:0-1114 GCF_018294505.1 Triticum aestivum
AGACTCGACGCGTCCGTTTCCCCCCTCCGGGTGCCGGCGGCGGCGCCGTTCGTGAGGGGGGCCACGCACCGGAGACGCGTGCCGCCTCTTCGGACATGCCACAACACCACCCCGCATGTATGAGGGCCCGGTACGACGCTCCGGTGGCATTGCTACCCCCCAGGGCCCCCGTCCCGCCTAACCCTGGAGCGTTTGACCACGGGATCTAGCCCTTTGACTTTGCACGGACGGGCTTTGACCAGTGGACCTCTCCACCCGGTTGTGTCGGGTCGGCCCAGAGGGACACCGGGGTGCAACATCCGGGCCAAACCCACAGCTACATCCACTCCGTGTAGACCCGACGCGTCCGTTTCCCCCCCTCCAGGTGCCGGCGGCGGCGCCGTCCGTGAGGGGGGGGCACGCACCGGAGACGCGTGCTGGGCGTTTGCAACCGCCTCAACACTTCCAGACTTGTGAGAGGCCGCCTACGCAAGATTTTACGGTATGCTACCCCCGGAAGGCCGCCGGCCACAGTCGTAGACGTGCGAAGAGCAATCCGCGTAGAGGGAAGTGTTCAGATACTTCTCCATCACAAAAAATTATGAAAAATTACCATCAGTCCTATAGCACATGTGCCCACGTTGTGTAAAAAACTCATGATTTTATCGCGCTCCAAGTATTTAATAATATTCACGCTCCATCGTTACCGCAGAACATCTACCACCGTTTCATTGCCGTCCGTGAGGGGGGCCACAACCCGGAGACGCGTGCCGCCTCTTCGGACATGCCACAACACCACCCCGCATGTATGAGGGCCCGGTACGACGCTCCGGTGGCATTGCTACCCCCCTATGGCCCCCGTCCCGCCTAACCCTATAGCGTTTGACCACGGGATCTAGCCCTTTGACTTTGCACGGACGGGCTTTGACCAGTGGACCTCTCCACCCGGTTGTGTTAGGTCGGCCCATAGGAACACTTTGGAGCAACATCCGGGCCAGGCCCACAGCTACATCCACTCCGTGTAGACTCGACGCGTCCGTTTCCCCCCTCCGGGTGCCGGCGGCGGCGCCGTTCGTGAGGGGGGCCACGCACCGGAGACGCGTGCCGCCTCTTCGGACATGCCACAACACCACCC
>NW_025287257.1:0-1114 GCF_018294505.1 Triticum aestivum
CCAGACAGCCTTACGGCTCTACGAAACTCTTTTCGTGGGAGGGAGAGAAGAAGCCAGATAATGCATGGCATGTGTATGAGAGCAAGGGATGAGTGTGGAGGGCTGCCCCTCCACCTCTATTTATAGGAAATCCCAAGGGGGTAGGGTAGTTTCACAAAAAACCCAAAATGCACATGAATGAAGTCCTTCCACAAGGACCTAGGAGTGAAACCAAGGAACAAGAGGGTCCCCAAGGGGGGATACCCCATGTGGCCGGCCACACCCCCATGAGGGGCCCAAAAAATGGCTCCTATCCATCCATGTCATCCCCAAGATCTTTTGGAGCAAAGCCCCAAAAGGTGGCTTTCCATAAAGTAACCATAAAGCTGATTTTCACTATTCACGACGACATTTTTCAGCGTCTGATCGAACTGAAAATATTTATGTGGGATAAGAACATTTCCAGTACCCACTAAAATGATTTTCAACGCGTTCCGAAACAATTCCGGTATTAGTGATTTTCATCTGCGAAACGCATCTGAAGTGGCTCCGGCAGCTCCGGAACATTTCCGGTTTTTATCTCAGAAAATTCCAAAAAGCTTCCAGAATGATTCTGGCATCCTCCAAGAATTATCAGGCATGTGACGAAACCAATTTGACTTAATGGTGTATCCCGAAACAACTTTTCGGTATCATTGAAACTTATCCGATGACCTCTCTCTGCGGTACGATTCCGCTGTCCGAAACTTTTTCGGTGATTTTCTCTCAGACTCCCTGTCTAGTATTCAGCAGATAGATGACCCTTAAGCGTGTGACCCTATAGGTTCGGTGAAGTATAGACATGACCCGGAACCCCTTCCGATCAATGATCAACATCGGAGCCGTGGACACCCATATTGACCCCTATACCCACACGAATAAATATTCGAGTGAACCTCCAGTTGCCGTGTGCTATTCCTGTTGCTTCGCGATATGTTACAAATACCCGAGGTGAGACATGTTGGCATTCCCATGGATCAACAACTTGTCCACTATGCTAGTTACCTCGTTACCGGTATTGTTCTCTTTTCTCGTTATCGTGTTCCGGCATCCCCGTGATCAAATCACAAAGTGTCTGGCCAGACGATGATGGATA
>NW_025287258.1:0-1114 GCF_018294505.1 Triticum aestivum
CGTCCCCTATGCTTAAGACATAGGCTCTACAGTATGCTATGCTGTGTACCGCACCTGAAGTGTGCTTTACCATGAGTCAGTCAAGGGGTACAAGAGTGATCCAAGAATGGATCACAGGACAGCGGTCAAAGTTATCCTTAGTAACTAGTGGACTAAGGAATTTTCTCAATTATGGAGGTGGTAAAAGAGTTCGTCGTAAAGGGTTACGTCGATGCAAGCTTAACACCTATCCGGATAGCTCTGAGTAGAGATACCGGATACGTATAATGGAGCAACAATTTAGAATAGCTCCAAGTAGAACAGTTGTTTGGAATAGCTCCAAATAGAACGTGGTAGCTGCATCTAGGAGATGACATAGAGATTTGTAAAGCACACACGGATCTGAAAGATTCAGACCCGTTGACTAAAACCTCTCTCACAAGCAACATGATCAAACCCAGAACTCTTTGGGTGTTAGTCACATGGGGATGTGACCTTGAGTGTTAATCACATATCGATGTGAACTAGATTATTGACTCTAGTGCAAGTGGGAGACTGTTGGAAATATGCCCTAGAGGCAATAATAAATTGATTATTATTATATTTCCTTGTTCATGATAATCGTTTATTATCCATGCTAGAATTGTATTGATAGGAAAGTCAGATACATGTGTGGATACATAGACAACACCATGTCCCTAGTAAGCCTCTAGTTGACTAGCTCGTTAATCAATAGATGGTTACGGTTTCCTGACCATGGACATTGGATGTCGTTGATAACGGATCACATCATTAGGAGAATGATGTGATGGACAAGACCCAATCCTAAGCCTAGCACAAGATCATGTAGTTCGTATGCTAAAGCTTTTCTAATGTCAAGTATCATTTCCTTAGACCATGAGATTGTGCAACTCCCGGATACCGTAGGAGTGCTTTGGGTGTGCCAAACGTCACAACGTAACTGGGTGGCTATAAAGGTACACTACGGGTATCTCTGAAAGTGTCTGTTGGGTTGGCACGAATCGAGATTGGGATTTGTCACTCCGTGTAAACGGAGAGGTATCTCTGGGCCCACTCGGTAGGACATCATCATAATGTGCACAATGTGACCAAGGGGTTGATCACGGGATGATGT
>NW_025287259.1:0-1114 GCF_018294505.1 Triticum aestivum
AGGAGTATCAAGCGCTTCTTCGCAATCAGACATGGACTCTTGTTCCTCCACAATCACGGGTAAATGTCATTGATTCCAAATGGGTTTTCAAAGTGAAGAGGCATTCTGATGGGTCCATTGAGCGCTATAAGGCTCGTCTGGTTGCTCGTGGTTTTCGACAGCGTTTTGGACTTGACTATGAAGACACCTTCAGTCCAGTGGTCAAGCCTACTACCATCAGACTTCTTCTCTCTCTGGCTGTTACTCGAGGTTGGTTTCTTCGTCAGCTTGATGTTCAAAATGCTTTTCTTCATGGTGTCTTGGCGGAGGAGGTTTACATGCGCCAGCCTCCGGGTTTCTCTGATCCGGATCGCCCTGATCATCTCTGTCGTCTGTCCAAGGCAATTTATGGTCTGAAGCAGGCTCCTCGTGCTTGGCATGCTCGTCTTGCAATGGCTCTTCGTGCTCATGGTTTTGCATCATCAACTGCTGACTCTTCATTGTTTCTTCTTCAAAGGCCTGAGGTTACTATGTACTTGTTGGTCTATGTAGATGATATCATTTTGGTCAGCTCCTCTCAGTCGGCTGCTACTGCGCTTGTTCGCTCACTTGGTGCTGATTTTGCGGTCAAGGACCTTGGGAAGCTTCATTACTTTCTTGGTATGGAGGTTACTTCTCGTGCTGCTGGCCTTGTTATGACGCAGAAGAAGTACTCTCTGGATTTGTTGCAGCGAGCTGGGATGCTTAAGTGCAAACCGACGACTACACCCATGTCTACCACTGATAAGCTCAATGCTGTTGATGGTGAGCTTCTTTCTTCTTCTGATGCGACCGAGTACCGGAGTATTGTTGGTGGGCTCCAGTACTTGACGATCACGCGACCAGACATTTCCTATGCTGTTAACCGAGTCTGCCAGTATCTGCAGTCACCCCGTGACACTCATTGGTCTGCTGTTAAGCGGATTTTGCGCTATATTCGTTTCACGGTGGCTCATGGTTTGCATATTCGGCCGTCTGACTCTGGTTGTCTTTCAGCATATTCTGATGCAGACTGGGCTGGCAATCCGGATGACAGGCGATCCACGGGGGGTTATGCTGTCTTCTTTGGCTCTAACCTGATTGCCTGGAGTGCTCG
>NW_025287260.1:0-1114 GCF_018294505.1 Triticum aestivum
TTTCCTACTCGTTTCACCAAGATCATCTAGGAGTTCATCTAGCAACGAGTCATTGGATGCATCTACGTACCTTGTAGATCGCGAGCGGAAGCGTTCAAAGAACGGGGATGATGTAGTCGAACACGACGTGATCCAAATCACCGGAGATCCTAGCACCGAACGGACGGCACCTCCGCGTTCAACACACGTACGGAACAGCCACGTCTCCTCCTTCTTGATCCAGCAAGGGAGGGAGGAGAGGTTGAGGGAGATGGCACCAGCAGCAGCACGACGGCGTGGTGTTGATGGAGCTGCAGTACTCCGGTAGAGCTTCGCTAAGCACTATGGAGGAGGAGGAGGTGTTGAGGAGGGAGAAGGAGGCAACCAAAGGCCAGGGCGTTCAGGTATGAAGTCCCTCCTCTCCCCCACTATATATAGGGGTGCCAAGGGGGGGGGGTGTGCAGCCTAGGAGATCCAATCTCCTATGGCCGGCGGCCAAAGGGGGGGTTTCCCTCCCCTCCAAGGCACCTAGGAGGTGCCTTACCCTCCTAGGACTCTTGCCCCCTTAAACCCTAGGCGCATGGGCCTATGTGGGGCTGGTGCCCTTGGCCCATTAGGCCAAGGCGCACCCCCTTACAGCCCATGTGGCCCCCCGGGACAGGTGGACCCACCCGGTGGACCCCCGGGACCCTTCCGGTGGTCCCGGTACAATACCGATAACCCCGAAACTTGTCCCGATGCCCGAAACAGGACTTCCCATATATAAATCTTTACCTCCGGACCATTCCGGAACTCCTCGTGACGTCCGGGATCTCATCCAGGACTCCGAACAACATTCGGGTTACTGCATATACATATCCCTACAACCCTAGCGTAACCGAACCTTAAGTGTGTAGACCCTACGGGTTCGGGAGACAAGCAGTCATGACCGAGACGACTCTCCGGTCAATAACCAACAGCGGGATCTGGATACCCATGTTGGCTCCCACATGCTCCACGATGATCTCATCGGATGAACCACGATGTCGAGGATTCAATCAACCCCGTACGCTATTCCCTTTGTCTATCGATATGTTACTTGCCCGAGATTCGATCGTCGGTATCCCAATACCTCGTTCAATCTCGTTACCGGCAA
>NW_025287261.1:0-1114 GCF_018294505.1 Triticum aestivum
GTCCGGTGGGCTCTTTTTTCCCTACAAAAGTCATGAGCACTCAAACGCTTCCTAGGAACGTTGCTCTAAATAATGAATTGTGTGATACACCTTTGCGGCGACGTTTCAGTCCGCGCCGCACTCCTCTTCCGCCTACTGGTCTGGACTGGCCTTTGTTGGTCAGCCACCGCGGGCTCGGCTTCTCGCCCTAGGGGCGCCTCCTGCACAGCGCCATCATATACGGTGGTCAGAAATAAGCAAGGAAGGAATGACGGTGTCAGGACTTCGGTCGCAATCACTGATAGAGGCAAAGGTGTCCCGTCTTTCGATGAGATGATGGATATCACTTTGGTGGCAGTCGACTTTGACGATCCGACTACGAACGTGCGAGGACGTCGCGCCTTAGCAATCGCTAAACCAACTCCGAGAGGTTATTGACCACACCGGAGCACGATCAACCTGACCACGAGGGTCTGTTTCCTGCGAGCAAACGAAGAACAAGCAAGAAACTGATATTGCAATCTGGATATTGCGAATATAAGATGAAAGCTTTATTGATCAAGGTGGGGTTCTGTGACGCCTTTGTCTGGTCGTTGAACACAAACGAAGTACGCGAAGTTGCAGCTATGGCGAACTTTTAATCTAAACAAAACCCAAGGTCTAAATGATGCCCTAAGGGCTGTATATATGGAGGAAGAGGGGGGAATTTCGTGGCCCTTGGTGGAGGGGTCCGAAATCAACCCTATCTCTTGTTTCCCCACACATACGGACTCTAAAAATAGCCTATACTTATGTATTTCGAAATTACATGGGCCTGGCCCAATAATAAGGTGACGCAGCACCTAAAATAGCCTCGGGACGAAATTTATGAAGTGGCATCTTGTATATTTCGTCCAAGGCTTCATGCACCCATTATGGTGGCTTCAAAGTCCTGAAATCATCACTTGTAACTCCGTTCTTGTTCCCCTTGCGCATGCCATCATCTCCATGCTTGTTCTTGCTCCAATGTTCATCCTTCTCCAAGCTAGGCACTTCATTTGTAAGCAAAACAAATGTATCCAATTTAGGCAGCATCATATTCTCATGAACATTAGAATCATTACCAAGAAACGAAAGTACCTGGTAATTTAGTTGG
>NW_025287262.1:0-1114 GCF_018294505.1 Triticum aestivum
CAGTTGCAGGTGCCGACGATGCCAGTGCAGATGATGGCGTCGATCTCAAGTGGGAGTTCGACGAGGAACGTGGTCGTTATTATGTGTCTTTTCCTGATGATCAGTAGTGGAGCCCAGTTGGGACGATCGGGGATCTAGCATTTGGGGTTGTCTTATTTTCATCTGGATTTTGACCGTAGTCGGTCTATATGATTGTATTTTGGATGATGTATGAATGATATTTATGTATTGTGTGAAGTGGCGATTGTAAGCCAACTCTTTATCCCATTCTTGTTCATTACATGGGATTGTGTGAAGATGACCCTTCTTGCGACAAAACCACTATGCGGTTATGCCTCTAAGTCGTGCCTCGACACGTGGGAGATATAGCCGCATCGTGGGCGTTACAAGTTGGTAATCAGAGCCATCCCCGACTTAGGAGCCCCCTGCTTGATCGAATCGCTGACGTTGTTGAGTCTAGAAAAAAAAGTTTTGAGTTTTAGGATTATATATATCGGAGAGTAGGATTCTTTTTACTCCTCAGTCCCTTCTTCGCTCTGGTGAGGTCTCCTGACGTAGAAGTTTTGACTATTCTCTCCTCAAATTTCACTAAAAAAAATTTTTAGGATCACGCGGGTATCTTGGAATCGTTCCGATTGATTTGTGACGAGAACATTGTTCTTGGTGCCTCCTGTCATTTAGGGGTTGTGGCAGTGTCCCGGGGAGTTGAGCTCCGAGGTGTTGTCGTCACAATTTTATCGTTGCAGTTCTGGAATACCTGAGTTTCGCCGACATCGAAATCTCTTTTATGCAGTTGTTGGTGAGATCACCTCGACGCCACCCAGTACTGGGGCGGGAGTTCGGGAGTATTGCCATAACTTGTATAACGGATGTTTTTCGAAGGTTGAGGTAAACGATTTCCGAAGGTTTCTTGGTTATGTGTTGACGGATGGATACAGCTGGATCTAGGGATTGCTAGTTTGGGTGATATATATTTTGTGTCCCCTGTATCCCCTACACCAGATTGCATAACCAGAAAGTTTCGGGAGTTTATAAGTGGGAATTCTAGTAGCCTTAGGATATCTTTCCGACAGACGCATGATATGAGATTGGGGTTCGACGTCTAGTGGTCCGC
>NW_025287263.1:0-1114 GCF_018294505.1 Triticum aestivum
AATGGGAGTTCGACATAAAAAATATATTTGCTTCCCATAATTTCGATGAACATAAAAAGGTTAAGGTTGCGGTTGGTTCTTTCACTGGTTATGCTTTGGTTTGGTGGAGTGAATATTGTCGGTTACACCCTGATTATATACCTACTACTTGGGATGATTTGAAACTTGCCATGCGACATACTTTCGTCCCTGCTTATTATACTCGTGACATGATTAAGAAGTTGCAACACTTAAAACAAGGTAGTGAAACTGTAACAAAATATTATGATGATTTACAAACTACCTTGTTGCATTCCTCTTTAGAAGAAAGTGAAGATGATTTTATGGATAGATTTTGGGGAGGATTAAATCGTGATATTCAAGAGATACTAATTCATGAAGAGTGTTATCCTATGGACCATTTGTTTCATCTTGCTTGCAAAGCTGAACAGGAAATAAAACGACGTGTTGGCCACGAGGAGAACAAGCGCACAGTGCACATTCGAAGAGTTGATATGATTGTTCCTTCAACTACTAGGCATACTATGACAACCACATCCGTTGTTGTCAGGACTACATCACCTCCACCATGTGACACATCGCCCCCGAGAGTGGCTACATCATCTGAGTTGATCATAAGAGGTAATGACAAAGGTACTGATCTTCCATCTTTACATGAGAATGATGAATGCCTTGTCAATTTGAATGCACCATCTGATGAGCTACCCACTACTTTGATCACACCACCTATTTTAGAGGACTACGTTGATAATTTGACTTTGCCATGTGATCAAACAACTGAAATACCAACAATTTTGAGTGCATCCATTGAATTAACTATTGATGCAAAAGAACCAATGTTTAATCATTTTGATATGACCTCTAATCTTGGTGATGATTCTGTGTTGAATGACTTATTGCATGTTTGCTTATTTAAGCATGTTGTAGCATGTAAATTTGATGCAAGTAAGGTTTATTCACCAATGTTGGGATGGTTTAATGATGAACATTGTCAATCTTTTGAAATGAATAAGAGCTTCACTTATATGTGCAAACTGAGTTGCAATATTTTCATGCCTTCTACTTCTTGTGCTAATTTTTTGGCTTTAGATTTTATGAACTATGCAAGTTACTC
>NW_025287264.1:0-1114 GCF_018294505.1 Triticum aestivum
GAGGTCCTTCACAAAAAAACCTCCTTTTGGGCACTCGAACAATGGAAAATGTTTTTTCGTCCAAAGAAAATGAAAACTTCTTTAGGAAACATTGTTTGCCATTCCAATATGCACCCTTGTGCACAATATGAGATCATTTGAACAAACTATGCCATGAATGTGGCCAGAAGATTGATCATTTGGCTTGAAAGCCATTGATCTCGACACGTGATACCTCGTTTCTGAGAACACTTTTTAAAATAATTGCCGTATTACAAGTTTGTTATTTTTTCTGGGAACATGGCCACATATAATGACACAATGCGAAGGTTTCCCAAATTTTTGATTTTTTTGAATTTTTTATGCCCGTTTCAAAATGCGGTCAAAACGGCGGGAATGACCGTTCCTAGCTAGTGGTTGAATCTTGGAATTTTTTGGGTGTTTCTCTGATTAAGTAGATACTTATGTACCTAGAAATGATTTTTGGAAAAAATAAAGAGCAAACTACAAGGCAGCCGCATTTCAAATTTGACCCGCTTCCAACTGAATCGGCGGAAATTTGTCTTTTTCACCAGAGGTGGATCAATTTTTTTTACACCCAACCATTTGGTCAATTGTGCATTAAATATGGCCTACTATTTTAGAAAAATGATTTGGTCCAATTTTGCAACAATTATTTGGGAGGTCCTTCACAAAAAAACCTCATTTGGGGCACTGGAAAAATGGAAAATGGTTTTTTCGTCCAAAGAAAATGAAAAGTTCCTTAGGAAACATTGTTTGCCATTCCAATATGCACCCTTATGCACAATATGAGATCATTTGAACAAACTATGCCATGAATGTGGCCAGAAGATTGATTATTTGGCTTGAATGAAATTGATCTCCACACGTGATACCTCGTTTCCGAGGACACTTTTTTTTTGAATAATTGTCGTATTACAAGTTTGTTATTTTTTCTGGGAACCTGGCCACATATAATGACACAATGCGAAGGTTTCCCAATTTTTTGATTTTTTTCAATTTTTTATGCCCGTTTCAATATGCGGTCAAAACGACGAGAATGACCGTTCCTAGCTAGTGGTTGAATCTTGGAATTTTTTTGGTGTTTCTCTGATTAAATAGATACTTATGTACC
>NW_025287265.1:0-1114 GCF_018294505.1 Triticum aestivum
ATCGTAGTCAATCCCTTGAACTTGCCGAAAACCTTTTGCGACAAGTCGAGCTTTGTAGACAGTAACATTACCATCAGCGTCAGTCTTCTTCTTAAAGATCCATTTATTCTCAATTGCTTGCCGATCATCGGGCAAGTCAACCAAAGTCCATACTTTGTTCTCATACATGGATCCCATCTCAGATTTCATGGCTTCAAGCCACTTTGCGGAATCTGGGCTCACCATCGCTTCTTCATAGTTCGTAGGTTCATCATGATCTAGTAGCATGACCTCCAGAATAGGATTACCGTACCACTCTGGTGCGGATCTTACTCTGGTTGATCTACGAGGTTCAGCAGTATCTTGATCTGAAGTTTCATGATCATTATCATTGGCTTCCTCACTAACTGGTGTAGGTGTCACTGAAACAGTTTTCTGTGATGAACTACTTTCCAGTAAGGGAGCGGGTATAGTTACCTCGTCAAGTTCTACTTTCCTCCCACTCACTTCTTTCGAGAGAAACTCCTTCTCTAGAAATGATCCATTCTTAGCAACGAATGTCTTGCCTTCGGATCTGTGATAGAAGGTGTACCCAATAGTTTCCTTTGGGTATCCTATGAAGACACATTTCTCTGATTTGGGTTCGAGCTTATCAGGTTGAAGCTTTTTCACATAAGCATCGCAGCCCCAAACTTTAAGAAACGACAACTTTGGTTTCTTGCCAAACCACAGTTCATAAGGCGTCGTCTTAACGGATTTTGATGGTGCCCTATTTAACGTGAATGCGGCCGTCTCTAAAGCATATCCCCAAAAAGATAGCGGTAAATCAGTAAGAGACATCATAGATCGCACCATATCTAGTAAAGTACGATTACGACGTTCGGACACACCATTACGCTGTGGTGTTCCGGGTGGCGTGAGTTGCGAAACTATTCCACAGTTTTTCAAATGTACACCAAACTCGTAACTCAAATATTCTCCTCCACGATCAGATCGTAGAAACTTTATTTTCTTGTTACGATGATTTTCAACTTCACTCTGAAATTCTTTGAACTTTTCAAATGTTTCAGACTTATGTTTCATTAAGTAGATATACCCATATCTGCTTAAATCATCTGTGAAGGTGAGAAAATAA
>NW_025287266.1:0-1114 GCF_018294505.1 Triticum aestivum
AGTTTAATCAAGCATTGGAGCCCAATAGCCATGTACTGATGCATGTGGCCTATCATCTGATAGTTTGCATGCCAGATTTGAGGCTAGGGTTCCGAAAAACTACCACTATTTTGAAATTCCCTAAAACCTACCACTTTTTGGGTTACTTGTCTCAAGAAACTACCATGTTGCATTGTTGATTTTGTTAGTTAATTTTAATCATGTTTATGACAGATTCGGTCCACTCGTCAGGTCTGACATGGCATAAAAGTTAACACCATTAGTTTTGACCATTAGGTTACCGTTATGACAGGTGGATCCCACATGTCGATCCCTTCAATAAAATACAAAAGCAATTAGGTCCTGTAACTTTTAAAAAAACACAATCGGGTCCATATAACTTTTTAAAACAAGCTCGTCCCCACCTCAGCGCGGCGTTCGAGCACTAGCTGCGCCATCCCTACTGCCCAACTGTGGTGGCAGAGCTCAAGGGCATGCTCCTTGCTTCCGGCTGATGCATGCCGTTGCCTGACCTCCTCCCCGCGTAGCTCGCACAACGATGCCCCACACACGCATCGTCGACCATTGTCTTGCAGGAGACAGACATAACGTTGTCCGGTTGGACAAGCTCTACCGCTCAGCACCAGCGGCTGAGTAGGGCAGCCACGAAGCGCGCCAGCGTCGGCGAGGAGACCACCACCAGGATGTGTTGGAACATGCGGAGGAGGTAGTTTTCGCCAAACTTGCAGGCCATCGGCACCAGGTTGCGGTCGTACAGGTCGTAGCCGACCTGCAACCAGTTGGCGAAGATGGGAACCGATGGTAGCCTCGGCTTCCGGCCCTGGATCTTGGACACTCGCCTGGGTCAGCGCTGTGCATACGGCTCAGGAGGAAGATGCGAGGAAGGAGAGGAGGCTACGGAGGTAGAGCTGGCAGCAACTCCAGTGGGTAGCGGATGACCGTCACCGCAGGCGGGCGGCGGCGCCGGTGAGCGCCCTGTGCGGCAGGCACATCGGGTGGAGAGAGAAAGAGAGAGAAGTTTACGTGTGGGACCACCAGGTCATAGCGGTCAACCTAACTGTCTAGATAATGGTGTTGACTTTTTTGCCACATGGAGCTGACTTTTTTGATAACT
>NW_025287267.1:0-1114 GCF_018294505.1 Triticum aestivum
TTGAAAGTTGGCATGGTATTTTCATCCACATAGCATGTGCAAGAAAGTTGAGAGGGTTACGGCAAAAACTGGATGCACTTCGTGTACAAAACGGACAATCTCTTTCAACGTATCAGGATTTCATCCGGAAACTCGTCTGTTACAAAGGGATTTCATTTTTTAAAACTTATTTGAACTCCTGACTTTTTGTGTGTTCAAAATGCACCATTCAAAGCCACATCATCATTTTTCAATCCTTTCTGACTTCATTTGTTATTTTTCATGCATTTACTAATTATTTTGAGCTATGAGACCCTAAAATTGAAAAGCATTTCAAATGAACTCTGAAAAGGTTGAAAGTTGGCATGGTATTTTCATCCACATAGCATGTGCAAGAAAGTTGAGAGGGTTACGGCAAAAACTGGATCCACTTCTTGTACAAAACGGACAATCTCTTTCAAAGTATCAGGATTTCATCCGGAAACTCGTCTGTTACAAAGGGATTTCATTTTTTTAAACTTATTTGAACTCCGGACTTTTTGTGTGTTCAAAATGCACCATTCAAAGCCACATCATCATTTTTCAATCCTTTCTGACTTCATTTGTTATTTTTCATGCATTTACTAATTATTTTTAGCTATAAGACCCTAAAATTGAAAAGCATTTCAAATGAACTCTGAAAAGGTTGAAAGTTTGCATGGTATCATCATTTCATCCACATATCATGTGCAAGAAAGTTGAGAGGGTTTATTTTTCAATCCTTTCTGACTTCATTTGTTATTTTTCATGCATTTACTAATTATTTTGAGCTATAAGACCCTAAAATTGAAAAGTATTTCAAATGAACTCTGAAAAGGTTGAAAGTTGGCATGGTATTTTCATCCACATAGCATGTGCAAGAAAGTTGAGAGGGTTACGGCAAAAACTGGATGCACTTCGTGTACAAAACGGACAATCTCTTTCAAAGTATCAGGATTTCATCCGGAAACTCGTCTGTTACAAAGGGATTTCATTTTTTTAAACTTATTTGAACTCCTGACTTTTTGTGTGTTCAAAATGCACCATTCAAAGCCACATCATCATTTTTCAATCCTTTCTGACTTCATTTGTTATTTTTCATGCATTTACTAATTAT
>NW_025287268.1:0-1114 GCF_018294505.1 Triticum aestivum
ACACGGAGTGACAAATCCCAGTCTCGATCCGTGCCAACCCAACAGACACTTTCGGAGATACCCGTAATGCACCTTTATAGTCACCCAGTTACGTTGTGACGTTTGGCACACCCAAAGCACTCCTACGGTATCCGGGAGTTGCACGATCTCATGGTCTAAGGAAAAGATACTTGACACTGGAAAAGCTCTAGCAAACGAAACTACACGATCTTTTATGCTATGCTTAAGTTGGGTCTTGTCCATCACATCATTCTCCTAATGATGTGATCCCGTTATCAATGACATCCTATGTCCATAGTCAGGAAACCATGACTATCTGTTGATCAACGAGCTAGTCAACTAGAGGCTTACTAGGGACAGGTTGTGGTCTATGCATTCACACATGTATTACGATTTCCGGACAATACAATTATAGCATGAATAATAGACTATTATCATGAACACAGAAATATAATAATAACCATTTATTATTGCCTCTAGGGCATATTTCCAACAGTCTCCCACTTGCACTAGAGTCAATAATCTAGTTACATTGTGATGAATCGAACACCCATTGCGTCCTGGTGTTGATCATGTTTTGCCCTAGGGAGAGGTTTAGTCAACGGATCTGCTACATTCAGGTCCGTGTGTACTTTACAAATATCTATGTCTCCATTTTGAAAACTTTCACTAATGGAGTTGAAGCGACGCTTGATATGCCTGGTCTTCCTGTGAAACCTGGGCTCCTTCGCAAGGGCAATAGCTCCAGTGTTGTCACAGAAGAGATTCATCGGGCCCGACGCATTGGGAATCACCCCTAGGTCGGTAATGAACTCCTTCATCCAGACTGCTTCCTGTGCTGCCTCCGAGGCTGCCATGTATTCCGCTTCACATGTAGATCCCGCCACGACGCTTTGCTTGCAACTGCACCAGCTTACTGCTCCTCTATTCAAAATATACACGTATCCGGTCTGTGACTTCGAGTCATCCGGATCTGTGTCGAAGCTAGCGTCGACGTAACCCTTTACGACGAGCTCTTCGTCACCTCCATAAACGAGAAACATATCCTTAGTCCTCTTCAGGTACTTCAGGATATTCTTGACCGCTGTCCAGTGTTCCTTGCCGGGATTACTTT
>NW_025287269.1:0-1114 GCF_018294505.1 Triticum aestivum
ACAGGGTTCCCGAGACACCAAACGGGCGCCCGGTACACCGTGCCACGTGCCTACCGCATCACAGCCCACCCCTACGGTCAGCGCTGCGCACGGCCTCCAGCATACTACAAACACCAGAAACTACTTGCAACTCCTGGACAGAGGACAAGGGTGATTAAGAAGCCGAGAGGGTCCATTGGTTTCGGGCCCAATGCGTGGTAGTAGCTGAATCATGGATCACAAACACAGAACTCAGTTCCTGAGGACGGCTTCAATGAGACAACCCACCATGTACTCCTACATGGCCTCTCACCGCTACCTTTACCAAATCGTATTCACACACTTAACTCACACACAGTAGGACATGTTCACACACCTCTGATTCATCCCCGATGAATCAGACCTGACTCAACTCTAAGCAGTAGCAGGCATGACAAACAAGCATGAATGAGTAGGCACAACAGGGCTCAAACAACTCCTACTCATGCTAGTGGGTTTCATCTATTTACTGTGGCAATGACAGGTCATGCAAAGGATAAAGGGGTTCAGCTACCGCAGCAAGTAACAAATATGTCGTTGTTGTCCTAATGCAGTAAAAGAGAGCAGGAGCGAGAGAGTGGGATTTTATCGAAATGAACAAGGGGGTTTTGCTTGCCTGGCACTTCTGAAGATAACATTGAGTCTTCATCAGTGTCAACGATCACATCATCGGTATCACGTCTATCGAGAGGGGACAAATACCGGCAACACAGAAGGGAACACAATCAATGCAATGCACAATATGATGCATGATCATGACATGGCAAAATGAATGTGTTTTGGGCTAATGCATCTAGCAACAAGTTAAATGGGGTTGGTTTGAATACAAGATTCAAATTCAAACTCCATATGTGATTATTCAAATGTCATTGAATTGATTTGTGCTATACAGCAGCTATAAGTTGTTCTAACATGCATGAAAATGGTACAGATGGATTCCTTGAATTTTTCTGATAATTTTTCATATATAAATTATTTAATTTGGAGTTACGGTTGAATTTCTATGAATTTTAGAAGTTTATACAATTTTCTGGAATTTCCTGAATTAACTTAAATCCAGAAATTAGTTATTGCGTCAGCATGACGTATTGGTGAC
>NW_025287270.1:0-1114 GCF_018294505.1 Triticum aestivum
TGCGGTAGCTGAACCCCTTTATCCTTTGCATGACCTGTCATTGCCACAGTAAATAGATGAAACCCTTTAGCATGAGTAGGAGTTGTTTGAGCCCTGTTGTGCCTACTCATTCATGCCTGTTTGTCATGCCTGCTACTGCTTAGAGTTGAGTCAGGTCTGATTCATCGGGGATGAATCAGAGGCGTGTGAACATGTCCTACTGTGTGTGAGCTAAGTGTGTGAACACGATTTGGTAAAGGTAGCGGTGAGAGGCCATGTAGGAGTACATGGTGGGTTGTCTCATTGCAGCCGTCCTCAGGAACTGAGTTCTGTGTTTGTGATCCATGATTCAGCTACTACCATACATTGGGCCCTGAAATATGACCCCGCTCGACTTCTTATTCACCCTAGTCCTCTGTCCAGGAGTTGCAAGTAGTTTCTGGTGTTTGTAGCTTACTGGAGGCCGTGGACAGTGCTGACCGTAGGGGTGGGCTGTGATGCAGTAGGTACGTGGCACGGTGTACCGGATGCCCGTTTGGTATCTCGGGAACCCTGTTCACATCGTTTGGGGCTGTGAGCGAAACTCCGGCCGGATCTCCTCATGGATGGAACCCGAATAGGCGATAAACCTGGACTAGAGACTTGAGTGTTTAGGTAGGTCGTGGTCTACACCCACGCCAGCTTTCGCTTGAAGTCTGCCGAGCACATGTCGTGTGCAGACGCTAAGTGGTGGAAACATGTATGAAGAAGTACACCCCTGCAGGGTTAACATCATCTATTCGAATAGCCGTGTCCGCGGAAAAGGACTTCTGGGTTGCTTATATCAGTTCATAGACAAGTGAAAGTGGATACCCTAAAATACGCAAGATAAGCGTGAGTGCTATGGATGGCGTTCTCGTAGGGAGACGGGAGCGGATCCATAGTGGTGTATTGATATGGTGAATATGTGGACTCGTGTGCGCCACCTCAAAAGAGTTACTTGCAGTCGTAGTTCAGGATAGCCACCGAGTCAAAGCTGGCTTGCTGCAGTTAAACCCCACCATTCCCTTGTTGATAATGATGCATATGTAGTTAGTTCTGATGTAAGTCTTGCTGGGTACATTTGTACTCACGTTTGCCTATTTTATGTTTTGTG
>NW_025287271.1:0-1114 GCF_018294505.1 Triticum aestivum
GGACAACCCGGGGAAGCCTGAATCCTGGATTAGGAAGGCCCACATGGAGACTTTCGGCAGTTGGTTGAGAAAACATTTAATGAATGACAATGATGTTGTAGATCAGCTGTACATGTTGGCCAAGACACCATCTTCGACTATAACGACTTTCCAAGGGTACGAGATAAATGGGAATACATTTTACACGATCGCCCAAGATAAAAAGAGCACCAACCAAAACAGTGGTGTCCGCTTTGATGCAGCAACCGAGAATGGGCAAAAGGTCACATATTATGGTTACATAGAGGAGATATGGGAACTTGACTATGGACCCTCCTTTAAGGTCCCTTTGTTCTGGTGCAAATGGTTCAAGCTAACAGGAGGTGGGGTAAAGGTGGACCAGCAATACGGAATGACAATGGTGGATTTCAACAATCTTGGTTACCTTGACGAACCATTCGTCCTAGCGAAAGATGTCGCTCAGGTTTTCTATGTGAAGGACATGAGTAGCAAACCGAGGAAAAGGAAAGATAAGAAAACGATCAGTACATCATGCGATGATCCAAAGCGCCACATTGTTCTTTCAGGGAAAAGAAACATCGTGGGAGTGGAGGACAAGACAGACATGTCAGAAGATTATAATATGTTTGCTGAAATTCCGCCCTTCAAAGTGAACACCGACCCAAGCATTAAGTTAAATGATGAGGATGCTCCATGGATACGGCACAATCGTAAGCAAGCAGGGACACAAGGGAAGAAATGATGTGTAATAATTTATTGTACCAAACTTTGTTGAATGGATCATGTGAATTATATTACCCGTGATGTGTTTGGTGTCCATTTTCGAATGATTCGAGATACCACTGATGATACATGAAATTTGGAGTGATTTAGTCATACTCCTGCCTAGACGTATAAAATTTTGAATTGAATTAGTTTTATTTTTCTGAATTTTTTGATATATTATTTGTATTTTTAACATTTTGAATTGAATTAGTTTTATTTTTCTTAATTTTTTGATATATTATTTGTATTTTTAGAATTTTGAATTGAATTAGTTTTATTTTTCTGAATTTTTTGATATAATATTTGTGTTTTTAACATATTGAATTGAATTAGTTTTATTTTTCTGAAT
>NW_025287272.1:0-1114 GCF_018294505.1 Triticum aestivum
AGACTCCTCGTCATGTCCGTGATCACATCCGGGACTCCGAACAACCTTCGGTCCATCAAAATGCATAAACTCATAATATAACTGTCATCGTAACCTTAAGCGTGCGGACCCTACGGGTTCGAGAACAATGTAGACATGACCGAGACACGTCTCTGGTCAATAACCAATAGCGGGACCTGGATGCCCATATTGGCTCCTACATATTCTACGAAGATCTTTATCGGTCAGACCGCATAACAACATACGTTGTTCCCTTTGTCATCGGTATGTTACTTGCCCGAGATTCGATCGTCGGTATCCAATACCTAGTTCAATCTCGTTACCGGCAAGTCTCTTTACTCGTTCCGTAATACATCATCTCACAACTAACATATTAGTTGTAATGCTTGCAAGGCTTATGTGATGTGTATTATCGAGAGGGCCCAGAGATACCTCTCCGACAATCGGAGTGACAAATCCTAATCTCGAAATATGCCAACCCAACATCGACCATTGGAGACACCTGTAGTACTCCTTTATAATCACCCAGTTACGTTGTGACGTTTGGTAGTACCCAAGGTGTTCCTCCGGTAAACGGGAGTTGCATAATCTCATAGTCATAGGAACATGTATAAGTCATAAAGAAAGCAATAGCAACATACTAAACGATCAGGTGCTAAGCTAATGGAATGGGTCATGTCAATCAGATCATTCAACTAATGATGTGACCTCGTTAATCAAATAACAACTCTTTGTCCATGGTTAGGAAACATAACCATCTTTGATTAACGAGCTAGTCAAGTAGAGGCATACTAGTGACACTTTGTTTGTCTATGTATTCACACATGTATTATGTTTCCGGTTAATACAATTCTAGCATGAATAATAAACATTTATCATGATTATAAGGAAATAAATAATAACTTTATTATTGCCTCTAGGGCATATTTCCTTCAGTCTCCCACTTGCACTAGAGTCAATAATCTAGTTCACATCACCATGTGATTTAACACCAATATTCATATCTGTATATGATTAACACCCATAGTTCACATCGTCATGTGACCAACACCCAAAGGGTTTTACTAGAGTCAATAATCTAGTTCACATCGCTTATGTGATTAACACCCAAAGA
>NW_025287273.1:0-1114 GCF_018294505.1 Triticum aestivum
ACTTTTAATATGTTTCAAAGATTCATGATCAGAATGTATAACAAATTCTTTGGGCCATAAATAATGTTGCCATGTTTCTAAAGTCCGAACAAGAGCATATAATTCTTTATCATAAGTAGAATAATTCAGACTAGGCCCACTCAATTTTTCAGAAAAGTATGCAACAGGTTTGCCATCTTGTAATAACACACCTCCTAATCCAATTCCACTAGCATCACATTCAAGCTCAAAAGTCTTATTAAAATCAGGAAGTTGGAGTAAAGGAGCATGTGTCAACTTATCTTTCAATACCGTGAAGGCTTCTTCCTGTGCGGTACCCCAAAGAAAAGGCACATCTTTCTTTGTAAGCTCATTGAGAGGTGCAGCAATGGTGCTGAAATCTCTCACAAAACGCCTATAGAATCCAGCGAGGCCAAGAAAACTCCTCACTTGTGTGACCGTTTTGGGTTGCGGCCAGCTCTCAATAGCTTCAATCTTGGCTTTATCAACTTCAATTCCCTGTGGAGTAACAACATAGCCAAGAAAGATACTCGGTCGGTGCAAAAGGTGCACTTCCCAAGGTTACCAAACAAACGTGCATCACGTAGAGCAATAAAAACAGCACGTAAATGTTCCAAATGTTCTTCCAAAGATCTGCTATAAATCAATATGTCATCAAAGTAAACTACCACAAATCGTCCAATGAAAGCACGTAAAACTTTGTTCATTAATCTCATGAAAGTACTAGGTGCATTAGTTAACCCAAAAGGCATGACTAACCACTCATATAATCCAAACTTAGTTTTGAATGCTGTTTTCCATTCATCTCCCAATTTCATACGAATTTGATGGTATCCACTACGTAAATCAACTTTGGAGAATATTGTAGAGCCACTCAATTCATCAAGCATATCATCTAGCCTAGGAATAGGATGACGATAACGAATAGTAATATTATTAATGCCTCTACAATCAACACACATACGTGATGTACCATCCTTTTTCGGCACTAGAATAATAGGAACAGCACAAGGACTAAGGGATTCGCGTATATAACCTTTGTCGAGAAGCTCTTGTACTTGACGCATAATCTCCTTCGTCTCCTCTGGATTGGTACGGTATGGTGCACGGTTTG
>NW_025287274.1:0-1114 GCF_018294505.1 Triticum aestivum
AACCTCTCAAAGGGGAACATATTGTGTAGAAATACAGGACCGAGAATGGAAATCTCTTCGACTAGGTGGACCAGGAGGTGCGTCATAATATCGAAGAAGGATGGTGGGAACACCAACTCGAAACTGACAAGGCATTGGACCACATCGTTCTGTAACCGTGGTAGATCTTCTGGATTGATTACCTTCTGAGAGATTGCATTGAGGAATGCACATAGCTTCACAATGGCTACTCGAACATTTTCCGGTAGGAGCCCCCTCAAAGCAATCGGAAGCAATTGCGTCATAATCACGTGGCAGTCGTGAGACTTCAGGTTTTGGAACTTTTTCTCCGCCATGTTTATTATTCCCTTTATATTCGACGAGAAGCCAGACGGGACCTTCATACTGCTCAGGCATTCAAAAAAATGACCTTCTCTTCTTTGGTAAGAGCGTAGCTGGCACGACCTTGAAACCATTTCGGATGCCGGTCATCTGGGTCTTTCAAAAGTTGCTGGTCCTGCCGTGCTTCCTTTGTATCATTTGTCTTCCCATACACGCCCAAGAAGCTTAGCAGGTTCACGCAAATATTCTTCGTAACATGCATCACGTCGATTGCAGAGCGGACATCTAGGACTTTCCAATATTCTAGCTCTCAAAATATAGATTTCTTCTTCCACATGGGTGCGTGCCCGTCAACTCCCCGCGGAACTGATTGTCCGCCAGGACCCTTTCCAAAGATGACTTTCAAATCCTTGACCATATCAAATATCTCAGCACCAGTACGTTCCGCAGGCTTCGGCCGGTGATCTGCCTTGCCGTTGAAATGCTTGCCTTTCTTTCTTACGTTATGATTTCGGGGAAGAAATCGACGATGACCCAGGTACACGTTCTTCTTACAATTAACCAAACGTACACTTTCAGTCTCATGTAAGCAGTGCGTGCATGCATTGTATCCCTTATTTGTCTGTCCCGAAAGGTTACTGAGAGCAGGCCAATCGTTGATGGTTACAAAAAGCAACGCTCGTAGGTCAAATTCCTCTCCTTTGTGCTCATCCCAGACACGTACACCAGGTCTGGCCCACAACTGTAAAAGTTCTTCAACTAATGGCCTTAGGTACACATCGATGTCGTTGCC
>NW_025287275.1:0-1114 GCF_018294505.1 Triticum aestivum
TCTTTGCCGTCCGCCTTATGATGTCATCTACACGTCACTAGATGCCAGGTTCTTTGCCGTCCGCCACGGACGGCAAAGTCTTTGCCGTCTGCCACTGTAGGCAAACTGACCAAATGGGTCAGCTCCCAGGAAGCACAGTTGGCTGCCACGTGGCTTCTTTGCCGTCTGCGGCGGACGGCAAAGAGCTCTTTGCCGTCGGTGGCAGACGGCAAAGAGCCTGCATATTGTCTGTTTTTTCTGTTTTTTGTTAAATCCCACAATTTGCACAGAAAATATATATGACATATAGATATATTTCACAGGCATTCATCACATAAACAAGTTCATACATCATTT
Organism: Triticum aestivum; assembly: GCF_018294505.1. Lineage (NCBI taxonomy): Eukaryota > Viridiplantae > Streptophyta > Magnoliopsida > Poales > Poaceae > Triticum > Triticum aestivum. Next base: position 337 of record NW_025287275.1, read on the forward strand.
CATACACAAACAAGGTCCATCCATCATTTCATACATAAACAAGTTCCATCCATCATTTCATACATAAAGAAGTTCCATCCATACATAAAGTAGCACTCCATAGCTAAGGTGACTAGAATGAGAAGAGAAGAATGAGAAGACAAGAAGAAGAAGAGTAGAACAAGCACTCCATCCAGCACATAATGAAATCTGCAAAATGGCAAAATAAGAAAGTTAGAAATGGATCGTTTTTGAGCTAACTTAGTTGAAATGGATCGTTTTTGAGCTAACTTAGTTGAAATGTATCGTTTTTGAGGTAACTAAGGTGAAATGGGTCGTTTTTTAGCTCACTTAGGTCAAAAGGATCGTTTTTGAGCTAACTTAGTTGAAATGGATCGTTTATGAGCTAACTTTGTTGAAATGGATCGTTTATGAGATAACCTAGGTAAGATGGGTCATTTTGGAGTTAACGTAGGTGAAATGGGCCATTTTAAAGCTAACGTAGGTAAAATGGATCATTTAGGAGCTAATCTAGGTGAAATGGGTCATTTTTGAGCTAACTTGGATGAACTGCATCATTTATAAGTTAACCTAGGTAAAATGGGTCATTTTGGAGGAAAATAAGCTAACTCTAGGTCATTATGGTAAGCATATTGGAGGAAATAAAGCTAAGTCTAGGTCTTTATGCATTTGTTAAGCAAAACACTAGAGAAACTTACCGTGATCAGGGAGGTGTAGGACCGGGGTGGCTAGTGCCGCTACCTGGAGAAGGATCGTGCGATGCGTTTCTGGAGTTAAG
>NW_025287276.1:0-1114 GCF_018294505.1 Triticum aestivum
AATATAATTAATGAAATTAAAATGATTTAATAATATTATTAATTAATTAATTAATTAATTAATTAAGTTAATTAATCCGGTTTAATTAAATTAATTAACTAGTTAAGATTAATTAAACTGTAATTAGATTAACCTAAACCCTAATTAACCTAAATAGAGAATGACAGGTGGGTCCCACTGGACCCACATGTCAGGGGTTGACTCAGTCAACCCCTGTTGACTGCTGACGTGAGCATGACATCATGCTGACGTCATAAATACCTTTTTCGAATTAATTAAATAAATAATTAAATTCCAAAATTATTAAGATCTTTTAAAAATCATATCTTTTAATCCGTAACTCGGATTAAAATATTTTCAACATGAAAGTTGCTCAGAACGACGAGACGATTCCGGATACGCAGTCCGTTCGTCCACCACACCCCCCTAACCTATCGAACCCGCAACTTTCCCCCTCCGGCTCCTCTGCCCGAAAACACGAAACACCGGGAATACTTTCCCGGATGATTCCCCCTTGACCAGTACCACCTTATACCACGTTAGGGCACGCCTAGCATCGCTTCTTGACATGTCATGCATCGATATGCATCTGTTTACTTGGTATTCATTGTTTCTTCCCCCTCTTCTCCCCGGTAGACTACGAGACCGACGCTGCTGCTGCCCAGTTCGACTACGGAGTTGACGACCCCTCTCTCTTGCCAGAGCAACCAGGCAAGCCCCCCCCTTGATCACCAGATATCGCCTATTCTTCTCTATACTGCTTGCATTAGAGTAGTGTAGCATGTTACTGCTTTCCGTTGATCCTATTCTGATGCATAGCCTGACATTGTTGCTACACCTGTTGATACCTTACCTGCAATCCTAAATGCTTAGTATAGGATGCTAGTTTATCATCATTGGCCCTACATTCTTGTCAGTCTGCCTTGCTATACTATTGGGCCGTGATCACTCGGGAGGTGATCACGGGTATTTATCATACATACATACATACTATACAGATGGTGACTAAAGTCGGGTCAGCTCGAAGAGTACCCGCGAGTGATTCACGGATTGGGGGCTGAAAGGACCTTTGTCCCGACGGCCCTCTGTGTGGATCTTTTGTGGCGGAGCGACA
>NW_025287277.1:0-1114 GCF_018294505.1 Triticum aestivum
TGAACTTTATTTCTGGTCGACGCTGAAGTTAGTCGACTGATCCTTTGGAGTTGCAGTGCTGCTACTTCTGAGACCTCGGCCCGGGCCGATGACCACGAGATGGAGGATGCGGCAACTTCGAACCCAGGTACTGTATTCTTAACACCGTTTTTAGTCGACTGACTCGCGACCTCTGATCCTGATTCTTCTTCGCAGCTCCGCCCAATACTGTTATCAATCTTCCTGATGATGATGAGGATGAAGAGCCGCTGAAGCACAGGAGGAGTCGGAAAGCGTCCGCCAGTAAGGTGCCTCAGGACGTGACGGTGCCTGAGATTCTGACTGTGGAGGAAGAGACCACCACTCGACACACGGTGTCCTTCGCAAATCCACTGACGAGTGCTCAGCAGCCCTCCCTCTTCACGACGCACCACGTCCCAGAGGACCAAGCTGGCGCAGCGAAGGAGGCGATACGCCAGGCGGGACTCATGATGGAGCAGCTGAAGACCATCCGGGACGCGAGCCAGGCAGCTTATGACGCCAGTTCTGCCCTCCAAAGCAATGTCCAGGTCAGTCGACCGCTGTTTGTTTTGTTGGATATGCTACCAAAAACTTTTCTTTTCCGGAATTTATATTAGTCACCCACTGGGTGTGTCGAATAAACTCCGTGTTAGCGGGGGCACGCTGAGTGCACCCGCTGGGTGTAGTCCCCAAGGCTAAGGTCGACTGCTGGCAGTCGGCCTTAGGCTTTACAATGTCAATCTTTCTGTCAGTCGACTGGTCGACTGGATTTCACAAACCGGTGGGGGCACGCTGAGTGCACCCACTGGGTGTAGTCCCCGAGACTGTGGTCGACTGCTTGCAGTTGATCACAGTCTTAGAGAATGCATCTCGCACACTTTTTTTTTTGAGGTCGACTGGTCGACTTTGTCTTCAACAGGATTAGTGGGGGCACGCTGAGTGCACCCACTGGGTGTAGTCCCCGAGACTACGGTCGAATGCTTGTATTCGGCTGTAGTCTTAGAAACGTGTGTTTTTCCCTTTTCACTCGGAAGTGAATTATTTTTGACATTTAGTCGATTGGTTCTTCGCAGAACTCTTGTGATCTTGTGGCTCGCTACTCAGAGCTGGAACA
>NW_025287278.1:0-1114 GCF_018294505.1 Triticum aestivum
AAATCGCTCTAGGACCACAAAACAGTGAGTAATAGTGCATGAAATGAACCAGAATTGGCCAAAATTGCGAGTGTTGATAACCGACACGTAAACGCACCCTGGGGTTCGTCAGTTGTGGAAATCACTCTGGGACCCCAAAACAATGAGTGATAGTGCAAGAGACGGGCCAGAATCGGCCAAAACTGTGAGTGTTGATGACCGACACGTAAGCACACCTTGGGTTCAACAACTATGCAAATCGCTTTGGGACCCCAAAATGGTGAGTAATATTCCAAGAATCGGGCCAGAATCAGCCCAAACTGCGATTGTTGATGACCGACATGTAAGCGCACCTTAGGGTTCAACAACCCTGGAAATCACTTTCGGACCCCAAAACGGTGAGTAATAGTCCACGAAACAGGCAAGAATCGGCCAAAATTGCAAGTGCTAACGACGGACACGTAAACGCACCTTCGGGATTGTCAATCGTGGAAATAGCTCTAGGACCCCAAAATGGTGAGTAATAGTCCATGGAAGAGCCCAGAATCGAACAAAACTAAGATTGCTGGTGGACAACACATAAACGCACCCCGGGGTGCGTCAATCGTGCAAATCGCTCCGGGACCCCAAAACAATGAGTAACAGTCCATGAAACGGGGCAGAGTCGACCAGAACTGCGAGTGTTGATGACCGAGACATAAATGCACCCGAGGGATCGTCAATCGTGGAAATCGCTCTAGGACCACAAAACAGTGAGTAATAGTGCATGAAATGAACCAGAATTGGCCAAAATTGCGAGTGTTGATAACCGACACGTAAACGCACCCTGGGGTTCGTCAGTTGTGGAAATCACTCTGGGACCCCAAAACAATGAGTGATAGTGCAAGAGACGGGCCAGAATCGGCCAAAACTGTGAGTGTTGATGACCGACACGTAAGCACACCTTGGGTTCAACAACTATGCAAATCGCTTTGGGACCCCAAAATGGTGAGTAATATTCCAAGAATCGGGCCAGAATCAGCCCAAACTGCGATTGTTGATGACCGACATGTAAGCGCACCTTAGGGTTCAACAACCCTGGAAATCACTTTCGGACCCCAAAACGGTGAGTAATAGTCCACGAAACAGGCAAGAA
>NW_025287279.1:0-1114 GCF_018294505.1 Triticum aestivum
AAACTGAATCGTAGACATGCTAAATGGGTTGAATTCATTGAGACTTTCCCTTATGTCATTAAACACAAGAAGGGAAAAGAAAATGTTATTGCTGATGCATTGTCTCGTCGCTATACTATGCTTTCACAACTTGACTTCAAAATATTTGGTTTGGAGACCATCAAAGATCAATATGTGCATGATGCTGATTTTAAAGATGTAATGCAGAATTGTAAAGAAGGAAGAATGTGGAACAAGTTTGTCGTTAACGATGGATTTGTGTTTCGTGCTAACAAGCTATGCATTCCAGCTAGCTCCGTTCGTCTTTTGTTGTTGCAGGAGGCGCATGGAGGAGGATTAATGGGACACTTTGGTGTGAAGAAGACGGAGGACGTACTTGCTACACATTTCTTTTGGCCAAAGATGAGACGGGATGTTGAGCGTTTTATTGCTCGATGCACTACATGTCAAAAAGCTAAGTCACGACTCAATCCTCATGGATTATATATGCCTTTGCCTGTACCTAGTGTTCCTTGGGAGGATATATCTATGGACTTTGTTTTAGGTTTACCTCGAACAAAGAAGGGAGGGATAGCATATTCGTTGTCGTGGATAGATTCTCGAAAATGGCACACTTTATACCATGTCATAAAGGCGATGATGCTGTTAATGTTGCTGATTTGTTCTTTCGTGAAATTATTCGCTTGCATGGTGTACCAAATACTATTGTTTCAGATCGTGATACTAAATTTCTTAGCCACTTTTGGAGATGTTTATGGGCTAAGTTGGGGACTAAACTGCTTTTTAGTACTACTTGTCACCCCCAAACTGATGGACAAACTGAAGTAGTCAATAGAACGTTGTCTACTATGCTTAGGGCTGTTTTGAAGAATAATAAGAAAATGTGGGAGGAATGCTTGCCTCATATTGAATTTGCTTATAATCGTTCATTGCATTCTACTACTAAGATGTGCCCTTTTCAAGTTGTGTATGGTTTCCTACCTCGTGCACCTATTGATTTGTTGCCTCTTCCATCTTCGGAGAAGGTTAATTTTGATGCTAAACAACGTGCTGAATTGATTTTAAAAATGCATGAGTTAACTAAGGAAAACATTGAGCGTATGAATGCTAAATA
>NW_025287280.1:0-1113 GCF_018294505.1 Triticum aestivum
TAACTGGGTGACTATAAAGGTGCATTACAGGTATCTCCGAAAGTAGTTGTTGGGTTGACACGGATCGAGACTGGGATTTGTCACTCCGTATGACGGAGAGGTATCTCTGGGCCCACTCGGTAATGCATCATCATAATGAGCTCAATGTGACCAAGGTGTTGGACACGGGATCATGCATTACGGTACGAGTAAAGTGACTTGCCGGTAACGAGACTGAACAAGGTATTGGGATACCGACGATCGAGTCTCGGGCAAGTAACGTACCGATTGACAAAGGGAATTGCATACAGGGTTTGATCGAATCCTCGACATCGTGGTTCATCCGATGACAAAATCGAGGAGCATGTGGGAGCCATCATGGGTATCCAGATCCCGCTGATGGTTATTGACTGAGAGCGTCTCGGTCATGTCTGCATGTCTCCCGAACCCGTAGGGTCTACACACTTAAGGTTCGGTGACGCTAGGGTTATGAAGATATGGATATGCAGAAACCCGAATGTTTTTCGGAGTCCCAGATTAGATCTCGGACGTCACGAGGAGTTCCGGAATGGTCCGGAGGTAAAGAATTATATATAGGAAGTGCTGTTTCGGGCATCGGGACAAGTTTCGGGGTTATCGGTATTGTACCGGGACCACCGGAAGGGTCCCGGGGGTCCACCGGGTGGGGCCACCTGTCCCGGGGGGCCACATGGGCTGTAGGGGGTGCGCCTTGGCCATCATGGGCCAAGGGCACCAGCCCCTATAGGCCCATGCGCCTAGGGTTTCCCCCTAGGAGGAGTCCTAGTGGTGGAAGGCACCCCTAGGTGCCTTGGGGGGGAGGGAAACCTCCCCTAGGCCGCCGCCCCCCCTAGTAGATCTCATCTACTAGGGCCGGCGCCCCCCCTAGCACCCCTATATATAGTGGGGGAGAGGAGGGACTTCATACACCAGCCCCTGGCGCCTCCACCTCCCCCCCGTTACGTCTCTCCCTCGTAGTCTCGGCGAAGCCCTGCTGCTGTGACGCCCTGCATCCACCACCACGCCGTCGTGCTGCTGGATCTTCATCAACCTCTCCTTCCCCCTTGCTGGATCAAGAAGGAGGAGACGTCTCCCGTCCCGTACGTGTGTTGAACG
>NW_025287281.1:0-1113 GCF_018294505.1 Triticum aestivum
TAAGCAATTACGTGTCGATCTTGCATAAGAATGCAACCTAGTCCTTGTCGCGAGGCGTCGCAGTAGATAACGAAGTCCTTGGAGAAGTCTGGCGGTACCAGTACGGGAGCAGAGGTCAGGCGTCTTTTCAGTTCCTGAAAACTGTGCTCACATTGTGGAGTCCATTCGAACTTCTTATCTTTCTTGAGGAGTTCGGTTAGAGGTTTAGCAACTTTGGAGAAGTTCTCGACAAAGCGACGGCAATAGCTCGCTAAGCCTAGAAAACTCCGAACTTGCTTGACCGATTCGGGTGGAGTCCAATCAAGGACGGCTTGAACTCGCTCAGGGTTAACCGCAATACCTTTACCAGATATTACATGACCCAGATAGGTCACTTCTGGCAACCAGAATTCACATTTAGAAAATTTGGCATAAAGGCGATGCTCTCGAAGTTTCTGCAACACTAGTCTTAGATGTTCGGCATGTTCTTCCTCGTTCTTGGAGTAGATGAGTATATCATCGAGATAAACTACAACGAATTTATCCAAATACTCCATGAAAATTGAGTTCATTAACCGAGAAAAGGTGGCTGGAGCGTTGGTTAAACCGAAAGACATGACGGTGTACTCGTATTGGCCATAACGAGTAACAAAGGCCATTTTAGGAATGTCCCCGTTTCTGATTTTGATTTGATGGTAGCCCAACCTCAAATCCATCTTAGAGAAGACTGAAGATCCAGCGAGCTGATCATACAGGTCGTTGATCCTGGGAAGTGGATATTTGTTCTTGATCGTGACCAAATTGACAGGTCGGTAATCTACAACCATCCGGTCCGTACCATCCTTCTTCTTAACGAATAGGACGGGGCAAGCCCATGGAGATGAACTAGGGCGGATGAAGCCCTTTTTCAAGGATTCATCGAGTTGTTTCTTAAGCTCGGCTAGTTCTAGGGGTGCCATCTTATAAGGTCTTCTAGCAATCGGAACGGTTCCGGGGATGAGGTCTATTACAAACTCAACATCCCTATCAGGTGGAACACCTGGCAATTCCTCTGGAAAGACATCCGGGAAGTCACGGACTACCGGAACGTCCTCAAGGTCTGGTAAAGGGCTGGCGTTAAGAGAATATAATTGT
>NW_025287282.1:0-1113 GCF_018294505.1 Triticum aestivum
AGTTGTTTGAGCCCTGATGTGCCTACTCATTCATGCTTGTTTGTCATGCCTGCTACTGCTTAGAGTTGAGTCAGGTCTGATTCATCGAGGATGAATCAGAGGTGTGTGAACATGTCCTACTATGTGTGAGCTAAGTGTGTGAACACGATTTGGTAAAAGGTGTCGGTGAGAGGCCATGTAGGAGTACATGGTGGGTTGTCTCATTGAAGCCGTCCTTAGGAACTGAGTTCTGTGTTTGTGATCCATGATTCAGCTACTACCATGCATTGGGCCCTGAAATATGACCCCGCTCGACTTCTTATTCACCCTAGTCCTCTGTCCAGGAGTTGCAAGTAGTTTCTGGTGTTTGTAGCTTACTGGAGGCCGTGGACAGCGCTGATCGTAGGGGTGGGCTGTGATGCGGTAGGTACGTGGCACGGTGTACCGGATGCCCGTTTGGTATCTCGGGAACCCTGTTCACATCGTTTGGGGCTGTGAGCGAAACTCCAGCCGGATCTCCTCATGGATGGAACCCGAATAGGCGATAAACCTGGACTAGAGACTTGAGTGTTTAGGTAGGTCGTGGTCTACACCCACGTCGGCTTTCGCTTGAAGTCTGCCGAGCACATGTCGTGTGCAGACGCTAAGTGGTGGAAACATGTATGAAGAAGTACACCCCTGCAGGGTTAACATCATCTATTCGAATAGCCGTGTCTGCGGAAAAGGACTTCTGGATTGCTTATATCAGTTCATAGACAAGTGAAAGTGGATACTTTAAAATGCGCAAGATAAGCGTGAGTGCTATGGATGGCGTTCTCGTAGGGAGACGGGAGCGGATCCATAGTGGTGTATTGATATGGTGAATATGTGGACTCGTGTGCGCCACCTCAAAAGAGTCGCTTGCAGTCGTAGTTTAGGATAGCCACCGAGTCAAAGCTGGCTTGCTGCAGTTAAACCCCACCATCCCCTTATTGAAAATGATGCATATGTAGTTAGTTCTGATGTAAGTCTTGCTGGGTACATTTGTACTCACGTTTGCCTATTTTATGTTTTTGCAGAGAGACTTCAGTCTCACTAGTAGTTCCACGTGGACTTCGACGTTTAGCTTGTTACCTCAGCTACGATCTTGTGCCC
>NW_025287283.1:0-1113 GCF_018294505.1 Triticum aestivum
GTTTCTTGGTAATGATTCTAATGTTCATGAGAATATGATGCTGCCTAAATTGGATACATTTGTTTTGCTTACAAATGAAGGGCCTAGCTTGGAAAAGGATGAACATTGGAGCAAGAACAAGCATGGAGATGATGCCATGCGCAAGGGGAACAAGAACGGAGTTACAAGTGATGATTTCAGGACTTTGAAGCCACCATAATGGGTGCATGAAGCCTTGGACGAAATATACAAGATGCCACTTCATAAATTTCGTCCCGAGGCTATTATAGGTGCTGCGTCACCTTTTTATTGGGCCAGGCCCATGTAATTTCGAAATACATAAGTATAGGCTATTTTTAGAGTCCGTATGTGTGGGGAAACAAGAGATAGGGTTGATTTCGGACCCCTCCACCAAGGGCCACAAAATTCCCCCTCTCTTCCTCCATATATACAGCCCTTAGGGCACCTTTTAGACTTTGGGTTTTGTTTAGATTAAAAGTTTGCCATAGCTGCAACTTCGCGTACTTCGTTTGTGTTCAACGACCAGACAAAGGCGTCACAGAACCCCACCTTGATCAATAAAGCTTTTCATCTTATATTCGCAATATCCAGATTGCAATCTTAGTTTCTTGCTTGTTCTTCGTTTGCTCGCAGGAAACAGACCCTCGTGGTCAGGTTGATCGTGCTCCAGCATGGTCAATAACCTCTCGGAGTTGGTTTAGCGATTGCTAAGGCGCGACGTCCTCGCACGTTCGTAGTCGGATCGTCAAAGTCGACTTCCACCAAAGCGATATCCATCATCTCATCGAAAGACGGGACACCTGTGCCTCTATCAAGTGGTATCAGATTTCCAGGTTGCTCGGTGAGATTTTACAGTTTTTCGTAGTTTAGATCGAGTCTGTTCTTCATACCTATAGTCCACGAAAAAGCCAAAAAAAAATTAGGGTTAGTTCATCCCATCCGAAACAATCTGAGCCTTGCATAATCTTTTCTGTATTTGCTTTGTTGAATTTGCGGTTGCATCGTCGTGTCCAGTTGCTGGTCTTAGCGTCTAGTCTTTTAGAGTTTCGAGTTCTGTTCACAGGTTGTCACGTCGCCTGGAAACACGAATTTCTTTGACCAACCTGTGAACAG
>NW_025287284.1:0-1113 GCF_018294505.1 Triticum aestivum
CATAACGTGGTCTTAGTCTGCCAACGCTTGAAGTATGTACCGGTAAACTTATCCGGTTTCAGTGCAGCGGCAAAGCCACTTGCCGAGAAATTCCTACACATAATAGGTTTTTGGATTGTTGAGTAAATAGGCAATTTCTCGATTAAATTAATCCATGAGTAAATCACTAGCATGGCATTGACTAAGTTGATGACGTACTGACTCTGATCTAAACATGCACGTACTAAGCAAACAGTAGACAAATCTACACATACTGCTAGTACTGCTAATATGAAAATAATCAGGAGCGGGATAGACGAGTTATACCCTCCAGTAGGCCACGCAGAGGCCGCGGCTTTGGTGGCAGCAGCGGCGTCCTCGGCGACCTTCTTGTCGGCTTCAGCTTTCTCGGCGGCGGCACGGTCGGCGTCGGTGGACATGGTGATGACGAAGGCGACGCGGACGTAGAGGAAGTAGACGATCGGAAGCGAGCAGTCGCGTAATCGCTGCCCAAAAACCTATTTGCCCCTCACCCCGTACAGGAACCAGAAGGGCGTGGTTTCGGAGACCTGCTCTCCCGTCGACCGTGTACGTGGCGGACGGGATGGAGTCACCGGCGGCAGCAGCAGTAAAGGAACGATGGTGGGCGTGCGCGTGAGCAGATGTGATCTGTTTGTGGCGGCTAGGGTTAGGAGACACCGCATACTTATAGGCGCAGCCGCGTGGAGAGACGTGGGCTCGACCCACGTCCGAGTCCGTGACAGCCCACGATCCGACGTCTCAGATCGTGGCCCAGCTGTCAGAAAACTCTCCGTTAGTGACTGGCAAAAATAAGCGCGTAGGTGTGAGCTCGGCTCGGCTCAATCCCGCAACCCGCGGCGCGTCGTGACGAGGCGTGGCGTGGCGAGGCGGGCGGCGGAGGAGGAGTGCGCGAGGGCCTCTTCTCTTCTCAAGCTCCAATAGCATGTAGAAGAGAAACCCTTATAAACCACTCCAACTCTCCTTCCACTTCCGGGGTGGGACTAAACTTCCCACCACACCTAGTGCCATATAACCCACATGGGCCCTTAGAGATTTTTCAGAAATTGCAATATGGGCCTAGAGCCCATCTCAGATTTCAGCAATCCCCCACCA
>NW_025287285.1:0-1113 GCF_018294505.1 Triticum aestivum
GATCCGTCGAGTTATCATGAATCATCGGATCAGCGAGCAGAGCCCGCGTCAGCCTTTTATCTAATAAATGCGCCCCTCCCAGAAGTCGGGGTTTGTTGCACGTATTAGCTCTAGAATTACTACGGTTATCCGAGTAGCACGTACCATCAAACAAACTATAACTGATTTAATGAGCCATTCGCAGTTTCACAGTTCAAATTGGTTCATACTTGCACATGCATGGCTTAATCTTTGAGACAAGCATATGACTACTGGCAGGATCAACCAGGTAGCACGTCCTTGGTGACTACCAGCACGGCCATCGTTCTGCGCTTCCACTTCCGTGGAAACTCAGAGGCAACAGCCGGGCCGGTCGTCGCTCTTGAGCGGCACAGCTCATCATCCTTGAGGATCGGCGCAGAGAGTTGCGTATCCTACCACGTAACTGTGGAGAGGTAGAGGCAACTCCTGTTCCGGTTGTTCTCAGTTCCGAGAGCTTTGGGTCGGGTCGAGGCAACCGAAATGGCCACCACCCTTTATCGTCAGCAGCATCCGAGACCAAAAGCGGGAGCGAGGTTGCCTTGATAGCAACGGGCACGTAATGTGCCAGCCCCACGAGGCAACGCCGCAAGCGCTATTTGGCAGCAGCGGCACACCCAATGGGCGTCCGCCGCGAGGCAACAATTATCCGAAGCACCACTTCCCGTAGGTCGGGTACTAGCACGCAAGCACTCTTAATCCAGCGATTCGAAGCCACACGAGGGACGGGACATGGCGCCGGTAGTCGGCCGCAGTACAACGGGGGATCTACCGGCAGACACGGGTCCAAAGCTACTCATGCGCTTAGTAGCCAACAAGCGGTCAAACCAACCAAGCCTCCGCCCGTGCAGAGCACGGGAGGATCACTTGCACGAAGGCGTCCTGCAAGGCCAAATCACGCGTGTCACACCAGCAGCAATAAAGCTACGGATGCAACGATTTTCCAAAGGCAACTTTATCGGGACATCGGTGCAACGTTGTCGGACGGTCTTATCATGCACGAAACGGGCTACTTTCCTGTTTCCCGAGCCGCATTCGGCTGTTGGGTCAGAATTTCACTTGAGACGTACAGGAGACCGGGACAGCGATGACGTT
>NW_025287286.1:0-1113 GCF_018294505.1 Triticum aestivum
TGTCTCACGTAAGCGTACGTGTAAGGTCGGTCCGGGCCGCTTCATCCTACAATGCCGCCGAAACAAGAAACGACTAGTAGCGGCAAGAAGAATTGGCAACATCAACGCCCACAACTTCTTTGTGTTCTACTCGTGCATAGTAACTACGCATAGGCCTGGCTCTGATACCACTGTTGGGAATCGTAGCATAATTTTAAAATTTTCCTACGCTCACCAAGATGCATCTATGGAGTCTACTAGCAACGAGGGGAAGGGAGTGCATCTACATACCGTTGTAGATCGCGAGCGGAAGCGTTCCAATGAACGTGGATGACGGAGTCGTACTCGCCGTGATCCAAATCACCGATGACCGAGTGCCGAACGTACGGCACCTCCGCGTTCAACACACGTACGGTGCAGCGATGTCTCCTCCTTTCTTGATCCAGCAAGGGGGGAGGAGAGGTTGATGGAGATCCAACAGCACGACGGTGTGGTGGTGGATGTAGCGGCTCTCCGGCAGGGCTTCACCGAGCTTCTGCGCGAGAGAGAGAGGTGTTGCAGGGGAGGAGGGAGGCGCCAAAGGCTGTAGTGTGCTGCCCTCCCTCCCTCCCCTTTATATAGGCCCCCAAGGGGGGTGCGCAGCCCTTGGAGATGGGATCTCCAAGGGGGGGGGGCGGCGGCCAAGGGGGAAAGGGGTTGCCTTGCCCCCCAAGGCAAGGGGAAACTCCCCCCCTAGGGTTCCCAACCCTAGGCGCATGGGGGGGAGGCCCAAAGTGGCGCCCCAGCCCATTAGGGGCTGGTTCCCCTCCACTTTCAGCCCACGGGGCCCTCCGGGACAGGTGGCCCCACCCGGTGGACCCCCGGGACCCTTCCGGTGGTCCCGGTACAATACCGATAACCCCCGAAACTTTCCCGGTGGCCAAAACTGGACTTCCTATATATAATTCTTCACCTCCGGACCATTCCGGAACCTCTCGTGACGTCCGGGATCTCATCCGGGACTCCGAACAACTTTCGGGTTTCCGCATACATATATCTCTACAACCCTAGCGTCACCGGACCTTAAGTGTGTAGACCCTACGGGTTCGGGAGACATGCAGACATGACCGAGACGCCTCTCCGGTCAATAACCAA
>NW_025287287.1:0-1113 GCF_018294505.1 Triticum aestivum
AGGCGTCACAGAACCCCACCTTGATCAATAAAGCTTTCATCTTATATTCGCAATATCCAGATTGCACTCTTAGTTTCTTGCTTGTTCTTCGTTTGCTCGCAGGAAACAGACCCTCGTGGTCAGGTTGATCGTGCTCCGGCGTGGTCAATAACCTCTTGGAGTTGGTTTAGCGATTGCTAAGGCGCGACGTCCTCACACGTTCGTAGTCGGATCGTCAAAGTCGACTTCCACCAAAGCGATATTCATCATCTCATCGAAAGACGGGACACCTTTGCCTCTATCAAGTGGTATCAGATTTCCAGGTTGCTCGGTGAGATTTTACAGTTTTTCGTAGTTTAGATCGAGTCTGTTCTTCATACCTACAGTCCACGAAAAAGCCACAAAAAAAATTAGGGTTAGTTCATCATATCCGAACCAATCTGAGCCTTTGCATAATCTTTTTAGGGTTTTGCTTTGTTGAATTTGCGGTTGCATCGTCGCGTCTAGTTGCTGGTCTTAGAGTCTAGTCTTTTAGAGTTTCGAGTTCTGGTCATAAGTTGTCACGCCGCCGCCGCCGCACCATCATCATCGCCCCTGCCATCTACCACCACCGCTTATCCGCCACCGCTCCGAATCCGTATCCATATACCACCACCGATTCATATACCACCACCGATTCATATACCACCACCGATTCATATCCATATCCATATACTACCACCGCTACCACCACCGCTGCCATATACCACCACCATATATCCACCACCAATCCGAGTTCCTTGCTTATTAGGTTTGTTTTCGAGATCCATCTAGTTTCCGATTCGTGTTTCCTTGCCGGAGTAGGTTTCGAAAAAAAAGAGTCGGGTAGCCACGCTCCGTTTAGGCCCAAAATTTTTCGAAAACGCATTTTTCGAAAAAATTTCTGGCTATCCTATTTTTAGGTGTTTCTGAGTGTTTTGAGACAGGTGCCATTATAGGAAGTTTTTTTTGACCCGTTTCCAGTTTTTGGGTCCGGGCAGTCAAAAAAAAAAAATTGGTCGAAAAAATTTCGTGCCCATCCTGTCAGTTTGAGCTAAGAAGAGTTTTGAGACACTCGCCATTATAGTGATTTTTCGCACAAAAAAAAAGAGCGCA
>NW_025287288.1:0-1113 GCF_018294505.1 Triticum aestivum
GGAAGTAACTTGTCTGAGTACAGACAACTAGTAAAATAAAAGAGGCTTGGAAAGCCTAGCTATACTACGTGGTCCATCACAAGCTCAGGGTCACCACCTGGGTCTTTAGCCTACTCGTTGATGTCAACGTCTACATAGAACCCATCAGAAGGGGTTGCAGCGTCTTCTGTAAAAAATGTAGATTATAGCAACATGAGTACAAAGGTACTCAGCAAGACTTACATCAGATCCTACATACATGCATAGTATCAATAAGGGTTGGTGGAGTTATTGCAGCAAGCCAGCTTTGACTCTTGGCTAGGCTATCCTACGATACTTCAACTGAAATGGTTTTGCGCACACGAGTCCACTACTCACCACTTCAATACACTACCGAGGATCCACCTCCGTCTTCCTACGGAAGAGCCATCCTCGGCACTCACACTTAACTTGAGGCTTTTAGTAGTTTCCATTTACTTGTCTATGAACTGTATAGGCAACCAAGTAGTCCTTTACCGCGGACGCGGCTATTCGAATAGATCATGTTAACCCTGCAGGGGTGTACTTCTTCATACATGTTTCCACCACTTAGCGTCTGCACACGACATGTGCTCGGCAGACTTCAAGCGAAAGCCGACGTGGGTGTAGACCACGACCTACCTAAACACTTAAGCCTCTAGTCCAGGTCTATCGCCTATTCAGGTTCCATCCGCAGGGAGTCCGGCCGAGGTTTCCCATACGGCCCCGAACGATGTGAACAGGGTTCCCGAGATACCTAACGGGTATTCGGTACACCGTGCCACGTACCTACCACATCACAGCCCACCCCTACGGTCAGCGCTGTCCACGGCCTCCAGTAGACTACAAACACCAGAAACTACTTGCAACTCCTGGACAGAGAGCTAGGGTGAATAAGAAGTCGAGCGGGGTCATATTTCAGGGCCCAATGCATGGTAGTAGCTGTATCTTAAATCACATATACAGATCTCAGTGCTTAAGGTCGGCTTCAATGAAACAACCCACCATGTACTCCTACATGGCCTCTCATCGATACCTTTACCAAATCGTGTTCACCACACCACTCTTATTACCGACATCATCATTTCACTCTAGCCCATCACCCAGATGAACCAG
>NW_025287289.1:0-1113 GCF_018294505.1 Triticum aestivum
TTTGCCGACTGGGGGAGGGGGGATATGGGAGTGAGGGGGGTGGGCCGGGCCAGGGGGCTGGCCGGTTGGGCCAGGTGGGCTTGGCCCAGTTGGGCCAGGGGGGGGGGGTTCCCCTTTTCTCCTTTTGTTTTATTTTTCTTTTCTTATTTTTCCTTTTCTGTTTTAAATTTTTGACCCACATTATTTTTACTTAGTAAAATATGACAACAACTCCTAAAATAACGTTTCAAAATAACCCTCAGCCACAAAAGGTTTTAACCCAAAATAAATTAGTTTTGTGTTTTATAAAATACCAAAGGCTTTTAAAAAAAATGTTTTTGCTACCGTTTAAATCATTTTAGTGCATTTATACATTATATAAAAATGTGGATTATTCATCATAGTCATCTGTGCAATAACTGACACAACCCGGACATTTTGGTTTTTAATATTTGAAAACTTTTGATGTTTCCCTAATTTTGAATTTGAATTAGAATCGGTTTCGAACTAACGCAAGATTAGCATCAGTAATCAAGGTGACGTGGCATCATTAGTAGATGGTTGCTGTAGCTTAATTATCCGGGCGTCACAATTCTCCTCCACTACAAGAAATCTCGTCCCGAGATTTAAGAGGGGAGTAAGGGGGAAGGTTAGGTAACGAATATAGCGGGTCTTCTCATCCTGGCTTGCTCTTCTCGAAGAGGTCAATCCAATATATTGATGCCTTCATACTTCTGCTTCAGGTCAAAATGATGAAGTCGTCATCCTTTCTTCGGGATCTTCATCGTACTTACGAAAAGGATATGGGGGAAGACTCGGGAAGGGCGGGCCTTACTAGGTTGACTATCTGGTACATAACTCAGGGAATGGGGTAGGAAGTAACTCTCGAATTGAACTTAAGAAAATATCGAGAGTAAAGTAAGAAGGTACCATGAGAAGTTTCAAACGGATAGGCCATTGTTCGATGTCTGAAACAACATGCGAAAGGGGTCCAGAGCAATGAGATTGAGTATTGCGTCTGCTACCAAAATAGATCACTTGGGACGGTGGCCCGTGAATTACATACGAGGCCGCACGCGAGGAACAACCTTGGGAAGAGGGGGTGCAGGAGAGTCAGGTTTCGATCCTGTGGAA
>NW_025287290.1:0-1113 GCF_018294505.1 Triticum aestivum
CTCTCACAAGTCTGGAAGTGTTGTGGCGGGTGCAAACGCCCGGCACGCGTCTCCGGGGTGTGCCCCCCCCTCACGGACGGCGCCGCCGCCGGCACCTGGAGGGGGGAAACGGACGCGTCGGGTCTACACGGAGGGGATCTTGCTGTGGGTCTGGCCCGGATGTTGCTCCAAAGTGTTCCTATGGGCTGACCTGCCACAACCGGGTGGATAGGTCCACTGCTCAAAGCCCGTCCGTGCAAAGTCAAAGGGCTAGATCCCGTGGTCAAACGCTACAGGGTTAGGCGGGACGGGGGCCCTGGGGGGTCGCAATGCCACCCGAGCGTCGCACCGGGCCCCCATACATGCGGGGTGGTGTGGTGGCATGTCCGAAGAGGCGGCACGCGTCTCCGGGGGTGCCCCCCTCACGAACGGCGATGACACGGTAGTAGACGTTCTGCGGTAACGATGCGGCGTGAATATTATTAAATACTCGGAGCGCGATAAAATAATGAGTTTTTTACACGACGCGGGCACATGTGCTGTAGGACTGATGGTAATTTTTCATAATTGTTCGTGATGGAGTAGTATCTGAACAATTCCCTCTATGCGGATTGCTCTTCGCGTGTCTACGAGTGTGGCCGGCGGCCTCCGGGGGCTAGCATGCCGCCTAATCTTGCGAAGGCGGCCTCTCACAAGTCTGGAAGTGTTGTGGCGGGTGCAAACGCCCGGCACGCGTCTCCCGGGTGTGCCCCCCTCACGGACGGCGCCGCCGCCGGCACCTGGAGGGGGGAAACGGACGCGTCGGGTCTACACGGAGGGGATCTTGCTGTGGGTCTGGCCCGGATGTTGCTCCAAAGTGTTCCTATGGGCTGACCTGCCACAACCGGGTGGATAGGTCCACTGCTCAAAGCCCGTCCGTGCAAAGTCAAAGGGCTAGATCCCGTGGTCAAACGCTACAGGGCTAGGCGGGACGGGGGCCCTGGGGGGTAGCAATGCCACCCGAGCATCGCACCGGGCCCCCATACATGCGGGGTGGTGTGGTGGCATGTCCGAAGAGGCGGCACGCGTCTCCGGGGGGTGCCCCCCCTCACGAACGGCGATGACACGGTAGTAGACGTTCTGCGGTAACGATGC
>NW_025287291.1:0-1113 GCF_018294505.1 Triticum aestivum
AAGCACTTAGTCTCGGGTTTGGGTTCAACCTTGGGTTTCTTCACTAGAGCAGCAGCTGATTTGCCGTTTCATGAAGTATCCCTTCTTGCCCTTGCCCTTCTTGAAACTAGTGGTTTCACTAACCATCAACAATTGATGCTCCTTCTTGATTTCTACTTTCGCGGTGTCAAACATCGCGAGTATTTCAAGGATCATCATATCTATCCCTGATATGTTATAGTTCATCACGAAGCTCTAGCAGCTTGGTGGCAATGACTTTGGAGAAACATCACTATCTCTGGAAGATCAACTCCCACTCGATTCGAGTGATTGTGGCACTCAGACAATCTGAGCACAAGCTCAACGATTGAGCTTTTCTCCCTTAGTTTGCAGGCTAAGAAAAATCGTCGGAGGTCTCATACTTCCTGACGTGGGAACGAGCCTGAAATCCCAATTTCAGCCCTCAAAACATCTCATATGTTCCGCGACGTTTCGAAAAACGTCTTTGGTGCCTCAACTCTAAACCGTTTAACTGAACTATCATGTAGTTATCTAAACATGTATGTCCGATGTTTGTAACATCCACAAACGACGTTTGGGGTTCAGCACACTGAGCGGTGCATTAAGGACATAAGCTTTCAACTGTCCGCATAATTGCTACTGTCAACTTTCAACTATATTTTCTCTAGGAACATATCTAAACAGTAGAACTAAAGCGCGAGCCACGACATAATTTGCGAAGACCTTTTGACTATGTTCAGGATAATTAAGTTCATCTTATGAACTCCCACTCAGATAGACATCCCTCTAGTCATCTAAGTGATTACATGATATGAGTCAACTAGGCCGTGTCCGATCATCACGTGAGACGGACTAGTCATCATCGGTGAACATCTTCATGTTGATCGTATCTACCATACGACTCATGCTCGACCTTTCGGTCTCTTGTGTTCCGAGGCCATGTCTGTACATGCTAGGCTCGTCAAGTCAACCTAAGTGTTTCGCGTGTGTAAATCTGTCTTACACCCGTTGTATGTGAACGTTAGAATCTATCACACCCGATCATCACGTGGTGCTTCGAAACAACGAACTGTCGCAATGGTGCACAGTTAGGGGGAACACTTTCTTGAAATT
>NW_025287292.1:0-1113 GCF_018294505.1 Triticum aestivum
TTCAGATCTGTGATAGAAGGTGTACCCAATTGTCTCCTTTGGGTATCCTATGAAGACACATTTCTCCGATTTGGGTTCGAGCTTATCTGGTTGAAGTTTCTTCACATAAGCATCGCAGCCCCAAACTTTGAGAAACGACAACTTTGGTTTCTTGCCAAACCACAGTTCATAAGGCGTCGTCTCAACGGATTTTGATGGTGCCCTATTTAACGTGAATGCGGCCGTCTCTAAAGCATAACCCCAAAATGATAGCGGTAAATCGGTAAGAGACATCATAGATCGCACCATATCAAGTAAAGTACGATTACGACGTTCGGACACACCATTTCGCTGTGGTGTTCCAGGTGGCGTGAGTTGCGAAACTATTCCACATTGTTTCAAATGTAAACCAAACTCGTAACTCAAATATTCTCCTCCACGATCAGATCGTAGAAACTTTATTTTCTTGTTACGATGATTTTCTACTTCACTCTGAAATTCTTTGAACTTTTCAAATGTTTCAGACTTGTGCTTCATCAAGTAGATATACCCATATCCGCTCAAATCATCTGTGAAGGTGAGGAAATAACGATATCCGCCACGAGCCTCAACATTCATCGGACCACATACATCTGTATGTATGATTTCCAACAAATCTGTTGCTCTCTCCATAGATCCGGAGAATGGTGTTTTGGTCATCTTGCCCATGAGGCACGGTTCGCAAGTACCAAGTGATTCATAATCAAGTGATTCCAGAAGTCCATCAGTATGGAGTTTCTTCATGTGTTTTACACCGATATGACCTAAACGGCAGTGCCACAAATATGTTGCACTATCATTATCAACTCTGCATCTTTTGGCTTCAACATTATGAATATGTGTATCACTACTATCGAGATTTAATAAAAATAGACCACTCTTCAAGGGTGCATGACCATAAAAGATATTACTCATATAAATAGAACAACCATTATTCTCTGATTTAAATGAATAACCGTCTCGCATCAAACAAGATCCAGATATAATGTTCATGCTCAACGCAGGCACCAAATAACAATTATTCAGGTCTAAAACTAATCCCGATGGTAGATGTAGAGGTAGCGTGCCGACCGCGATCACATCGACTTTGGAACC